>NC_091575.1:29579303-29596803 GCF_042767895.1 Penaeus vannamei
TGTGTGTGTATGTGTGTGTGTGTGTGTGTGTGTGTGTGTGTGTGTGTGTGTGTGTGTGTGTGTGTGTGTGTGTGTGTGTGTGGTACGGACCCATACATATCGACCTCCCTCATTAGGCCGCGGACGTGTTTTCGTGGTGCGTGTATGGATGGGGTCCTTCGTCTGTGTGCGGGGTTTATCGTATTGATTTTGTCCGTCTGTGTGCCGCTCATGGACCGAAATGTTGCCGTTTTTTTTTCTTTTTTTTCCCTGTTGATTTTTGTTTTTGTTTTTTCAAATTTCTTTCCTTATTTTTTTAGTGGGTGATCTTTTTTTTTTCTTAGGGGGGGAGGGAGGGTGTTTATGTCTTCCTTTCTTTCTTTTCGTTTGGATTCGTTTGTTCTTGCTTTTATTTTTGCTTCTCTCGCTCTTTCCCTCGTTCTAAATTTCTTGTTGCGTCGCCCTTCTTACCCTGTCGGTTCGTGTCCCCGTCTGCGAAGGAAGTGCGCTGAGATACTCTCCTCCGGCGGGGGACGCTGACGGGTATAGGCGGGGGCCCTTGGAGAGTGTGCATTCATTGAGGTGACTGCGACCTTCACCCCCCTCCTCCTCCTCCTCCTCCTTCTCCTCTTTCCCTCTCTCTTCTGTCCCCACCCCCTTGTGTCTAGCCCCTCTGCCGTTGCTCTCTATGTCCCTCTCTCACCCTCCCTCCCTCCCTGGCTGCTCCGCGCTACCCCCCTCCCTTCCCCTTCCACCCCCCTCTGCACACCCCATTCTGCTGATACCCGGGACCCCCTCCCCCTCACCAGGCCCCTCCCCCTATCCCCAGCCAGCCAGCCCGCCCGCCCGTCCCACGCGCAGTTGCCAGGTACTGCTTTAAGGTTGCCGTGTTGTTTATTAACGTTTCCACACACGTCTTGTTTACTAAAGATGTATTTATTCCTTCGGCGAATGCGTTTTGCGAGGAGGCCTCGTCTCACGTAGACCTTTTTCGCTCTCGTCTCCGCTGCTGCCGATGCACGCTGCTGGGGTTGAACTTGGCCGATGAAAAAGGGTTATTAACGCACAGAGAGAGAGAGAGAGAGAGAGAGAGAGAGAGAGAGAGAGAGAGAGAGAGAGAGAGAGAGAGAGAGAGAGAGAGAGAAGAGCGAGGAGAGCGAGAGAGGAGCTCTACCGCCACCACCACTGGAAGCAGCAGCAGCAGCAGCAGCAGCAGCAGCAGCAGCGGCGGCGGCGGCGGCGGTGGTGGCGGCCGCGCGGAGTGACGGACAGTTGCCTTTAGTCTAGTCAGGGAGCGCGGGGGTTGCGGGCGCAGGAGAGAAGGCGCGTGTGCATGTGGAGACGGAGACGGAGACGACGTCGGCCTCGCCTCTTATTCCCCCCTCTTGGGTGTCGCTCGTGTGTCTGTCTGTCTCTCCCTCTTGTTTTGGAAGCCGTGTCCCTTTTTTTCAATCTAATCTGAGACGCTAGTGTGGTTCACACACCCCGTCACCTCCTGCTACGACTCCAACTCACTTTTGTTTAAGGACACTGCCCGTGTTTACACTCTAGTCACGTAAAACAAGATCTTGTGCTTTTTTTATAATACAGATAATATATATATTGTAGAGATAGATAAAAAAGGAAATATTGCTAAGTCGTTATTCTATTTGTTTGATGTTCGTTGTGAATGAACTCGTGTCATTGAGTAGTGGTGATGATATGCTGAAGCAGACGCGTGAATGTACCATACACTGCCAGCGTTGAGGCCTTCGTATACCAAAGAATTGCAATACCGCATCATACCAAAGAGTGCGAGGAGCGTGGATGTGGCAGGAGCATGTTCTGACGAGCAGCAGCCGGAGCATTGCCGCGGCCTGGGCGAGCCTTGCAGTCGAGGAGGAGCCAGCGAGGTAGTCGCCCTTGTGAATTCCCGTCCGGCCGCTTCTGCTCCAGCCCTTGGGAGGAGGAGGAGAAGGAGCAGCAGCAGTAGTAGTAGCAGCAGCAGCAGAAGAGGCAGCAGCAGTGGCCACAGCAGGAGCAGCTCCGCCGCCGAGGATTGTATCGCAGTGTGCGAAGCTCCGCCCGTAGCTCCGCCCGTTGGTCTGGAGGCAGCCAGACTCAGCAGGGGAGGAGACATCAAGGTGGAGGCCCTGTGGCGGAGCCTGGTCGAGACTTGGACGGCCGTACGCCTGAAGATGAAGGTCACGCGAGAGACGTCTTCCAGGTAGGTCCTCACGCTCTGCTAAGGTCAGCCGAGGTCAGACGGCATTTCGGGGCGTCTTTTCCTCTCGTGGCTTTGGAGGGCTTGTCTTTAACCTCGCATTCCAGCCGAGGTCCCGTCCGAGTTGAGGTCAGACGTCCCCTTGCCTCTGTTACCCCAGATTGGGTCATTCCAGGTTGAGTCCGGTGTCTTTCCTTCTGGCCTCTAAGCCGAGGTCAGACATCTTTCAATCCCCGTTCCATTATGTTATTTTCTTTTCTGTTTTGTCGCATTTCTTGAAGCTTCCCCTGCCATCCCGCCCTATCTTGGGTCAGGCGCCGTCACTCCACATTCCAACCTAGGGTCAGACAACGGAGGAGGAGGAGATGATAATGGTTGAAAGGGGGAAAGGGGTTAGAAGGAGGGAGAGGGGAAGAGGGAAGAAGGGGAGGAGGGAAGGATCAAGCCGACAGACAGACAGACGCTTGGGACCTGGGGATAACCGTCTTGTAAAGGTCAAACGCGAAATGAAGCAGTTGTGTCTGGTCACGCAGGGCCACGAGTCGGGGGACGGTTGTCTGGGGCGCACGAGAGAGAGAGAAAGGGAGGGGAAGAGAGAGAGAGAATGAGAGAGGAGGGAAAGAAAGAGAGAGAGAGAATGAGAAAGGAGGGAAAGAAAGGGAGAATGAGAAAGGAGGGAAAGAAAGAGATGATGCGAGAGGAGAAGAAAAAGAGAATGAGAGACGAATGGAAGAAAGAGATGATAGGAGAGAAGGGGAAGAAAGAGAGAATGGGAAAGGAGGGAGAATGGGAGAGGAGGAAGAAAGAAAGAATGGGAGAGGAGGGAAGAAAGAGAGAGATATTGGGAAAGGAGAGAAAGAGAGAGAGATTGGGAGAGGAGAGGAGAGGGAGAGAGAGAGAGAGATTGGGAGAGGGAGAGAGAGAGAGATACATAGAAGGGGAGAGAGAGAGAGAGAGAGATGGGAGAGGGAGAGAGAGAGAGATTGGGAGAGGGAGAGAGAGAGAGAGAGATTGGGAGAGGGAGAGAGAGAGAGAGATGGTAGAGGTGAGAGAAGAAAGAGAGAGAGATTGGGAGAGGAGAAGAGAGAGAGAGAGATTGGGAGAGGAGAGAAAGAGAAGAGAGAGATTAGAGGAGAGGAGAGAAAGAGAGAGAGAGATTGAGAGAGGAGAGAAAGAGAGAGAGAGATTGGGAGAGGAGAGAAAGAGAGAGAGAGATTGGGAGAGGAGAGAAAGAGAGAGAGAGATTGGGAGAGGAGAGAAAGAGAGAGAGAGATTGGGAGAGGAGAGAAAGAGAGAGAGAGATTGGGAGAGGAGAGAAAGAGAGAAAGAGATTGGGAGAGGAGAGAAAGAAAAGAGAGAGATAGAGAGATTGGGAGAGGAGAAAGAAAAGAGAGAGAGAGATTGGGAGAGAGAAAGAGATTAGGAGAGGAGAGAAAGTGAAACAGAGAGAGAGAGAGATTGGGAGACAGATCCCCCCCCCCCAGGGAGAGGGAGGGAGGGAGGTAGACGCGGCCACCAGAGATCTCGCAAGGAAAAGCTCATGCACACCTTGCATGGCTTGCTTGAAGGGCGAATCAGCTGTTTAGGAATGGGTTGCGCGGGGTGGATGGGTTGGTGGGGGGTGGGGGGGGTAAGTTTGGCGTGCCGGGTTGTCCTTGGGTGTCGTTGTTTGCGATTTGGAAAGGGCTTGCTTTTTCGCGAAATGTTGATGTTGGGCGTATTTTATTTTTTTCGTTTTTGTTGTCATCACGGCTATTGTTTTCTTTATTTTCATTAGTATTATTATGTGGTTTTAAATCGTTTTTATTTTTTGTCTTTGTTGTCATTGTTATTGTTATTACTGTCTTTATCACCATCACTGCAGTCGTTATTGATGTTGCGTTTACTGTAGCAGTTATTATCATTATTACCCTTATTCATACTTCCCATTAAATCGTCGTCGTTATTTGAGCTTTTACTTCTCACATGTTTTTTCTTCGTCTCTCCTTCCTATAATTTCTCTAATTTTCGCTATTTTTTTCTTTCTTCATCTCTCCTTTTAATTTCTCTAATTGTCACCGTTCTTCTTTTCCATCTCTCCTTTTTATAATTTCTCTAATTTTCACCATTTCTTCTTTTCCTTCTTTCCTTTTAATTTCTCTATTTTTCACCATTTCTTCTTTTCCTTCGCTCCCTTTTATAATTTCTCTAATTTTCACCATTTCTTCTTTTCCTTCTTTCCTTTTAATTTCTCTAATTTTCACCATTTCTTCTTTTCCTTCTTTCCTTATAATTTCTCCAATTCTCACCATTTCTTTTCTTTTTCTTCTCTCCTTATAATTTCTCTTTAATTTCTCCCCCGGGCAAATTGCTTGCTGTGATTGCTTGCTTTTTGGCGCATGATGGATCTGGCCATTTGTTTCCTCGCCAGCTGGTGTATTGGGTTCATTACCGGCGCGTTGTGCTGCCTCATTAGTGTTTCCTGTTGGCCGGAATGTGCATCATCAAGCAGATAACATGATGTGTGCGCGTCGGGAAAACACATGGGGGTGGTAGGGGAGGGGGTGGTGGTGATGATAGTATGTTGGGATGGTGGTGGTGGAGGAGGTGGTGGTGGTGGTGATAGTGTGTTGGGATGACGGTGGTGAAGGTGGTGATAGTGTGTTGGGATGGCGGTGGTGGAGGTGGTGGTGGTGATAGTCGTGCTGGGGGTGGTGGTGATGGTGGTGATAGTCGTGCTGGGGGTGGTGGTGATGGTGGTGATAGTGTTGCTGTAATAGGGGTGGTGATTGTGGTGGTGGTGTTGATGTTGCTATTTAGTGGTGACATTGTGATTGCGATAGTAGTTTTTTTTTTAATGTTATTAGTATACTGTTTTTGTTTTGCCAAATTTGTTTATCTTTGTTGTCATTGTTTCCGTAGTTAGGGTTCACTGTCACCATCGTCAACGACTAATATCAACACTGCGTCAACATCACCACGATTTTCAGCTTCATTAATGTTCATCAACACCACCATCATTATCATCATCCCTCACCTTCATCATTCATCACCACCACCATCGTCACTATCATCATCATCATCACCTCCATTAAGTACCATCTTCATCACCATCACCACCATTAAATACCATCTTCATCATCATCATCAATCATCATCAACGTCATCATCATCAGTCAAAGTTTGGTTCCAAGAGTCATGCGATATGCTTCTCGGCGCCCAGCTTTAAGGAAGGATGTGCTTCGCGGCGACGGCGGTAGAGGGGTGGAGAGGGAAGGGGATAGAAAGGGAAAGGATGAGGAAAGGAAGAGAAGGGGAAGGGGTTAGGAGCAGGGAAGGGATGGGATGGGAAATGAAAGGGAAAGGGAGAAGGGATGGGAAAGGAAAGGAAAGGGAGCACGGAAGGGATGGGAAAAGTGGGAAAGGAAAGGGAAGGGAAAGTGAGCAGGGAAGGGAAAGTGAGCAGGGAAGGGGAAGGTGAAGGGGAAATGAAGACTAAGGGGGCACAGATGGGAAGGAAGAGAGGGAAAGGGAAATGGATAGGAAAAGGGAAAAAGTTTATAGGAACAGATGGAAAGGGAGAATGGTAAAAGAGAACTGGAAGGGAGGACGAGGGCAGGGCAGGACATGAATGGAATGGACGGGAAGGGAAGGGAAGAGAAGGAAATAAGTCCCAAGGGCAAGGGGAGGCAATAGAAGCCAAGGGGGGAGGGGAGGAGGGCAGGCGGGCAGGAGGGGAGGGCCGTCGGAGAGCGAGAGGGTGCGGGGGCGCGTTCCTTGGGGTGGCAGACGCGAATTAGAGGTAATGACAAGGTGATGGCGTGTTCCCGTGACAGGATGTGCGTGCTTGATAAGAGGATGCGTTTGATTGCGAATTATGCATGCTTCTCGCTGGCGATTTTTGGGCCGGATGGGAGGAACTCGCCGGGAGGAGGAGGAGGAGGGGGAGGTGGTGGAGAAGGGGTGTAGAGGGGGAGGTGGGAAAGGAGGGGTTAGAGGTGGAGGGAGGAAAGGAGGTGGAGGGGAAAGGAGGTGGAGGTAGGAAAGGAGGTGGAGGGGGAAAGGAGGTGGAGGTAGGAAAGGAGGTGGAGGCAGGAAAGGAGGTGGAGGTAGGAAAGGAGGGGGAGGTAGGAAAGGAGGGGGAGGTGGGAAAGGAGGGGAGGTGGGAAAGGAGGGTGGAAATGGGAAAGGAGGGGGAAAGGAGATGGAAGTGGGAAAGGAGGGGGTTAGAGGTGGAGGTGGGAAAGGAGGGGGTTAGAGGTGGAGGGGTTGGAGAAAGGGTTAGAGGTGGAGGTGGACGCAGGAGGAGGCAGGAGGCAGGGAAGAGGAGTTCGGAGGTAGGAGGTGGAGTAGGTCTCAAGTTCATGGAAGCTTCTCGGCCTAGCATCGATCGGGGATTCTTCGCAAACTCTGGGGAAATTACTCTGTGGCCTATGTGCAGCCTGTGTGTGTTTACAGCGTGCACACAAATAGATGTACGTATTTTACATATATGTATATGTATACAGTATATAATTCATTTATACGATTTCCATGTACATGTATTTATGTTATGATATGTAGTATGGCGTTGTATTTATCGTTAACAATAGTTCAGTGATATTAAACTTTTTGTCTGCATATTTGGGTCCACCTATATATCGATATATCAACCTTTGTCTACCAGGCAAAAAAAAGCGCACACACACACACACACACACACACACACACACACACACACACACACACACACACACACACACACACACACACACACACACACACACACACACACACACACACACACACACACACACACACACACACACACACACACACACACACACACACACACACACACACACACACACACACACACACACACACACACACACAAAAGCCTGTATACAGTAAAATGCACGTATCTGTGTTTATACAAGTGTCCGTTATTGATGGCATCCATTCACTCGTTCCGTATGTTGCATGTATTAAATAAGTCACAGAGTTCAACATGCAAA
This sequence comes from Penaeus vannamei, assembly GCF_042767895.1. NCBI lineage: Eukaryota > Metazoa > Arthropoda > Malacostraca > Decapoda > Penaeidae > Penaeus > Penaeus vannamei. The sequence goes on from NC_091575.1 coordinate 29,586,462, forward strand.
CTGTATATGCACGATTCATGCCCTATAAACTGCTCGCATTGGGAGTGGGAGTTTTCATGGCAGATGTTTAATATGAGGGAAGCATTTGGAGTATTTACTCAAAACGTGTGTGTGTGGCGTTGGATGTATTTCGGGAAAATGTTATTTCATTTTTTTTTTTTTTTTTTTTTTTTTTTTTTTTTTTTTTTTTTTTTAGGATGAAGTGAGGTCTGTTCTTTGGATTTTAATTGCTTTTCAACATATTGTTCATGGCAGGAGGGGGAGAGGGGTGGGGGGGTTGTGGACTTCATTTTTTATTATTTTATTTTAAAATATTTTTTGTTCGTAATGACGTAGTTTTTGTATTTGTTGATTTTATTAATAGTTTATGTACGGTGTTTTTAGCTTCGTATTTTTATTATTTCTACTTTGAGGTTTTTGTTTTTGGATATTTGATTTATGGTCTTGTTCTTGTCATTGCTTTTAACTTTGCGTTTTTATAATGGTTTAGGAAGTATTGTTTCTACATATAAATGAAGTTCAGAGTCATTGATAACTTTCATTTATTTGTTTACTATTTGTTGTTTTAATTATTATGTTTATTTAGGTTTTTATTATTTGTTTTTTAAGTTTATTATTCAGAGTCATTGATCTGTTTTTCGCTTATTAGTTTATTATTTGTTATTATTAATATTATTTAGTTTTTATTATTAGTTTATTATTATTTAGTCACTGATAACTCTTTCGTTTCGCCTTGGGGAAAAAACGACCAAGAACGATTGATGAAATGTTGCCAAGTTTGAATACAGACTTTGAGAGAGTTTTTTTTCGCTTTTGGCACAGAGTAACGTGATTTGCACATGCCATGGTATACGAACGTAGCATTTTCGCACGCATGTCGGCGTTCCGAAATTTATCGAATTAGGGGCAGTGGGAGAATTATGGGCTTGTCATTTCCTCAGTTCTCACGCAAGCGTTGCTCTGTCACATGTGCTTGCTTGCTTGCTTGCTTCACTGCTTGCTTCGCTGCTTGATTCGTTGCTTCTCTCTGCTCCCCCTCTCTTCGTGCGTCTGTCGTTCTCATTCTGTGTCCCTGCCCTCTGGTCCCTTCCTCCTTCATTTCCTTTTCCCACCCTCCCTCGTGTCTATTCTTCATTTATCTCTTTCCTTTCCCTCCCTTTCCTCTCCCTCCATCCACTCGGGTTTCCCTTCTCTCTCTCTCTCGTGTACCTTCCCCCTTCTTTTCTTTCATGGCCCTCCTTCCCTCCTATATTTCCCACCTGTTACCTTCCTTCCTTTTCCTTTCCCTCCCTCCATCCTTCTCTCCCTTATACCTTCCCTCCCTTTCTCCATTTTCCTCCCTCCCTTCCCTTCCCTTCTACATTTCCCCCTTTTCTTCCCTCCCTTCCCATTCCTTCTCCATTTCCTTCCCTTCCTTTCTACATTTCCCTCCCCTCCCTCCCTCCCTTCCCTCCCTCCCCTTCCCTCCGTCAAATAAATATTCAGCGTGCGGAGGCTGCGTCGCTGCTAACGCTCTATCAGCTCTCCCATGCTAAGCGGAGATAAATCTTGGGCCAATGTCATCAGCTGTGACACGGTTGTCGAAAGCGCTTGGAAAAGGGAGGGGGTGGGGAGGGGTAGAGAAGGGGGGAAGGGGGGAGGGGCGATTTGGGAAATGGTCGGGGAGGGGAGGAGGGGAAAGGGGGTGGGTTGGTAGAAGAGAAGGGGGGGATGGCGGTAAGAGGAGGAGGAGGGAAGAGGAGGGCAGGAGGCTTGATTTGGATTACTGGTTTTTTATTGAGGGGGGTATTGGTGGGTTAAGGAAGGAAGGGGGAGGAGAGTGAGGAAGGGAGAGGAGGAGAGGGGGAGGGGGAGGGGGAGCTAGGGTCTTTAGGACGGGTTTGAATGAATTTAAATCTTCAGCTGGATGTTGCATGAATGAGAGAGGGAGAGGGAGAGAGAGAGAGAGGCAGCGTGGCGAGGGGTTGGCTGGCTGGTGGGTTGGCTGCCGGCCGATTGCTGGCTCTCCTGGGCGGCCGAGGGGTTTCGGGTTGGATTCGTCTCGATTCTCTCGCTTTTTGTATTTAATTTCTTTCGTTGATTAGTCTTTTTTTCAGTTTTTTCTGTTTTTTTCTTCACTGTAGGCGGTGTGTGTCGGTTTCTTTTCAATGTTTTGTTTTGTTTTCTTTCGGTCTTCGTTTTTCCTTCGCTGTTTTCCTTCTTTCCACTTTTTTTAAAGGAAAGAAGGAAATGTATTCTATATTCTTATGAATTTTTTTCTGGTAACTTCGGTCTCCTTTTCTCTATATTTTCCGTTGCTTATTCCCTTTTCGTTCCTCTTTTGTTTTCTTCACTCCATGATCACTCATATTTCTCCTTCCTTTCTTTATATTTTCACGATTGACTTGTATCCCTCTCTTTTCTTTTCCCCTGTCCTTCCTTTCGTTCGATACTCCCTCTTTGCCTTGCACCCCCCCCCCCCCATTCCATTTCTTATCCTTCTGCTTTCTTCTTTCTTTCCCCTTTTCTTTCTTTCCTGTTCCCCTTCCAAACCCTTTCCCCTTCCATTCTTTCCCTTTCCCTTCTCCTCTGTTCTTCTCCTTTCCCGTCCCTTTTCCATTCCCCCTTACCCTATTCTCTTCCCCTCCTTTCCCTTTACCCTTATTCTTACCATCTTTTTCCTTCACCCACCCTTCCCCCTTCCCTCTCTCCCTCACCCTCCCTTCCCCCATCCCTCTCTCCCTCACCACTCACCTTCCCTTCCTATTTCCCCTCACCCTCATCCCTTCCCCATTTTCCCTCCTCCCTCCTCCCTTCCCCTCCTCCTCCTCCCTTCCCCATTTCCCCTCACCCTCCCTTCCCCTTTCCCCTCACCCTCCTCCTCCGAAGACGTCGAGGTCGAGCGGGCCGAGGAAGTGTTTATCATGATGCTTCGTTTGTGATGATGTCAGCGCGCGGGCGGGCGGGCGTGTGCTGCTGCGTCTCTCGCGCTCGACATCTGTGACAGGTGTTGGGACCGGGTAATTAGGGCGGGTAATGTGAAACATCTACCTACCCCGTCTCTCTCTCTCTCTCTCTTTCTCTCTTTCTCTTGCTCTTTCTCTCTCTTGCTCTTTCTCTCTATATAAATACTTGCTTATATTTCTCTCTACTTATCTCTAAACTTTCTTTCTGTTTCTCTCTCTAACGCCTGTTTCATCTCTCTCTTTCATAACTTGACATCTCTGTTTCTCTCTTTCTGTTTCTCTCTTTCTTTCTCTCTCTCTCTCTCTCTCTCTCTCTCTCTCTCTCTCTCTCTCTCTCTCTCTCACCCTGTCTCTCTGTCTCTCTCTCTCTTTCTCTTATGACCTGTAACCCCTCTTCCTCTCTCTTTCTCTTTCTCTTTCCCTCTCTCTCTCTCTCTTCTCTTTCCTTCTCTCTCTATCTCTTTCTCTCTTCCTCTCTTTCTCTTCTCTTCCCTCTCTTCTTCTCTCTCTCTCTCTCTCTCTCTCTCCCTCCCTCTCTTTCTCTTTCCTCCCTCTCTCTCTCTTCTTCCCCCCCCTCTCTCTCTCTCTCTCTCTCTCTCTCTCTCTCTCTCTCTCTCTCTCTCTCTCTCTCTCTCTCTCTCTCTCTCTCTCTCTCTCTCTCTCTCTCTCTCCCTCCTCTCTCTCCCTCTCTCTCTCCCCTCTCTCTCTCTCTCCTCTCTCCTCTCTCTCTCTCTCTCTCTCTTTCTTATATATATATATATATATATATATAATAATATATATATACATATTTTATATATATATATATATATATATATATATATATATATATATATATATATATATATATATATATATATAATTTCTTCCATCTGTCTCTCTCTTTCCCTTTAAAACCCGCCCTGCGCGCTCCCCTCGCTCAGTGTAGAATAAGGTAGAGCGGTGTAAACATTCACGTTTGTATTGGTTCGCGTCTGTCCACCCTCTCGCGCGCTCTCCCCTTTCTTTCCTTCATCACGCATTGCTGAACTTCCTCATCCGCGTTTACTAAGCCCTTTCTTTTACCTCTTGTTTCTGTCTTCTCGGTTCCTCCTCCCACGCTCCGGTCCTTTCTTTCTCTTCCACCCTCTTTCACTTTCTTTTGGTCTTCTTCCCTCGATTCCTTTGTTTTTCCATCTTTTTTTTTTCTTTTATTCGTTCTGTCTTCTCTTTCTTGTGCTTTTCTCCTTTCGTCGCTCTTCCTTTTTTTTCTCTCTCTCTCACGTTGACATATATTTTCCACCATTTATTATCCTTTCCCTTCCCTCCCTCCCTACTTTCCTTCCACCATTTATTGTCCCTTCCCTCCCTTCCTCCCTCCTTTCCTTTCCTTCGCCGTTTCTTCTCCCCCTCTCTCCCTCTCACGGCTCTCCACTCAGGGTACGAAGTGGAATGTCGCCCTCCACTTTCAGACCCCTGGGCGTCAGATCAGTCCATGTTTCAAAGTGGAAGGAGGGAGAGAGAGGAAGGGAGGTAAGGAGGAAAGGAGGGAGGGGGGAGAGGAAGGGAGAAAGGGAGGGAGGGAGGGAGGGAGGGAGGGAGGGAGAGGGAGGAAAGAAGGGAGGGAGAGAGAGGAAGGGGGAGAGGGTACGTGTGTATTTAACGTGTTTTTGCGTTTATGTTCGTATAAAGGTGTGTTTGGTGTAAGTTCCGAATGCTATCATGGGCATTGTTATGGCCCTTTAGAAGACTGGCACCACCGCCAACGACAACAACAGCGGCAATAATGATTATAGCAACTGTCCATCGATAAGATTTATGTTATTGTTACTACTGTCGTTGTAGTTTATCCTCGTCAACATCAGCAGTTTGTGCTCTTTGTTTCGCCTGAACAATAACAGCAACGAGGAAACATCGGTTACTCATTACAACCATTTTACGAACCAGCTGTAGTCATTGCAAAAAAAATGAGAGAGAGCAGTAGTAATTACAATGAAATCAATATCTCATTAAAAGCAGTAGTAACTAATTAACAAAAGAGGTTAACAGCGAAAATATTCTCCCTCCGTTTATTGCTACTACTGCTAAAAATGCTAAAAAAAAGAGCATAAAGGTGATAGTGATATTGGTATGAAATGAGATGAACAGCAGACCGTCAGCTTCATTTCCACATCGTTAATTACGAAGATGAAAAAAAAAACACCAGCAGGTAAAAATGAACATCACAAGCAACAGCAAAAAACAACAATAATAAAAACAAAGAGGCAACATCAAGAGCAACAGCAGTTACTAATATAGCTTCCCCTCTCCCCCTCCCCCCTCCTTCCCCCTCCTCCCCCTACCTCCCATCTCTCCCTCCCCCTACCTCCCCTCTCTCTCCTCTCCCTCCCTCCCTCCCCCTCTCCCTCCCCTCTCCCTCCCCTCCCTCCCTTCTCCCTCGCCACCAAGGGGGAACCTTAGCATTGATTTCCTATACGAGGTCTGCAGAAACGTGATCCCCGTGTGGTTGCCTCTCTCTCGTGTCACGATCGGGTACTTCCTGCCTCGCCTCGCCTCGCCTTGCCTGCCTGCTGCCTCTCCTGCGGTGCGAAGGACGCGGAGGAGGACTCGGCTCCCGCAGCGAGCGTCCCTGGAGTCGTATCCCGTAAATCGCTGGTCGTAGGTGCTACTCTCCACCGTGGGCTTCCTGGGCTTGGATGCCGATTTGTGTTTTTACTTTTGGTTTTATTTTTTTTATGATATTTTTTTTCCTTTTCTCGTACTCATTATCGTCCTCTTCCTCGTTCTTCCTTATAATCACTATCGTCTTCTGTCTCTTCTTCCTCATAATGATTCTTCACCTCCTCATTTTTCTTAATCATCATGTTCCTTCGCCTTCTTTCCTTTTTTTTATTTTTTCACTCCCAATTCTCTTCTCTCCTCCTTTCCTCCTTCCTCATCTGTATTTCCCCCTCTTCTTTCTGATTTTCCCTCCCTTCCTTATCCACCTTCCTTCCGTTCTACCTCTCTTCCCTCCTCCACGCGCTCCAGATTCTTTGCTTTCATGATTAATGTTACTTTTTATTACTTATATCGTGTTTGTCTTCCTTTCGGGTGTATGTGTTTAGCATATTTTGGTTTTGATTTAACTATGGCCAGGTCGAGCGGGCGAATGGTGCTGGAGCCCTTCTCTACGTCTGTCTGTCGGTCTGTGCGTCGGTTTGTCGGTTTGTCTCTCTCTCTCTCTCTTGGTATCTTTCACTCTTTTTTTTCTTGTCTCCTTTCTCTTTCTCTTTGTTTCTTTGCATCTCTCTCTCTCTCTCTCTCTCTCTCTCTCTCTCTCTCTCTCTCTCTCTCTCTCTCTCTCTCTCTCTCTCTCTCTCTCTCTCTCTCTCTCTCTCTCTTCCCTCTCTTCCTTTTTCTTTCTCTTTCTGGCTCTGTTCACTTTTCTTTTCTCTTTCTCGCTCTGTTCCTTTCTTTCTCTCTCGTTCTCCTTTCTCCCTTTCTATTTCTCGTTCTCTTCCTTTCTTTCTCTCTTTCTCCCTTTCTTGTTCTCATTCTCTCGTTATCCTCTCCTATGTTCTTCCCTTGTTTCCTGGTTGAGTTTTTATTCCCTCTTCCCACCGCTTTTTTTAACGCTTCCCCTTGTTTCCTCTTCCGTCTCCCTTTCCAGGCATTTTTATCTCACCCGCTCTCTCTTCTCCTCTCTTTTCCCTTTTCCTCCTTTCCCTCTGTCCTCGCTCCGCCCTCTTCCTTCCTTCCCTCCTCCTTCCGACCCTCCCCCTCTCCAACTTCCCTCCCTTCCTCTCCTTCACCCTCTCTCTCTCTCTCTCTCTCTCTCTCTCTCTCTCTCTCTCTCTCTCTCTCTCTCTCTCTCTCTCTCTCTCTCTCTCTCTCTCTCTCTCTCTCTCTCTCTCTCTCTCTCTCTCTCTCTCTCTCTCTCTCTCTCTCTCTCTCTCTCTCTCTCTCTCTCTCTCTCTACCCTCCACTTCGCTTTACCCCCCTTCCCTCTTTTCTCTCATTTCCTGTCTCACTTCTTTTATTTTATCTCCCGTGTCCCTTTTTTATCCTTGCCGCCCCTCTCCCTCCCCCATGTCACGCCCACAGGGGATGGCAGAGGCGTTGCACATCGCGGGGTCGTGGCAGAGGGGCGAGGGGGCCCTGACGGAGGAAATGCTGAACGTTCCATCGTCTTCCGTTGCTCAGCCTGACCCCTTGCAACCCCTCCCCCCCCCCTCCCGCCTCTATTCCTTTCTCTCCCCCCCCCCTTCGCCCTTCTCCCTTCCGACATTCCCAGCTCCTTGCCTTTCGTCCTTCTCTAGCCCATTCCTTTTCATCCTTCCCTAACCCTTTCGCTTCCCTTCTCTTCTCCTTTCCTAACACTTTCCCTCCCCTTCTCTTCTCCTTTCCTAACACTTTCCCTCCCTTCCCCTTCCCCAATACCTTCCCTTCCCCCCTTCCGACATTCCCAGCTTCTTCCCCTTTCTCCCCCCCCTCCCCTCCCTTTCCCTACCCCTTCCCTATCCCTTTCCTTTCGCTCTAGACCCTGTACTTGGAGTCGGTTGGTGTCGGTCCGTGTTGGTCGGCTTCTCTGCTCTCTCTCTCTCTCCCTGCCGTCTTAGATTAACGAAGGAATTCTTGCTTTTTCAACAATAGTTCTTATCGTAAGTCGTCGTCGTCGTCATTATCATCATCGTCGTCGTCATTATCATCATCGTCGTCGTCATCATCCACGTACGCATGCACATAAAATACAGGCAGTAAATATGCATTATCTTCATCATCATCATCATCGCCATCAACATCAATAATCATCATCAATAATCATCTTTAAGCATCATCTTTATTCATCATCATCTTCATTAATTCTTGCCACTTGGGAGTCGTTGCTTTATTCGAATGTGTGTGTGATTTGTCGCTTTACGTGTGCTCCTCGAATTGGTAATAAGGGAAACGGAGACAAAGAAAGGTATGGAAACAAAGGAAGGAAAGGAGAGGCAATAAATCAAGCGAAGCAAGAGCAGGGAAGGGAAGGCAATAAAGGGGGGGGGGAAGAGGGATGGGAAAGAACAAAAAAAAAGGGGGAAATGAGGGAAGGGGAATAAAGGGAATAAAGAAAAAAGGGGAAATGAGGGAAGGGAAAGAACGGAAATAAAAAAGAAAGAGGAAATGAGGGATGAGAAAAGAAGGGGAAGAAGGGAAGGGAAACAACGAAAAAATTGGAAAGAAGCCAAGGGAAAGAATGAAAAAAGTGTTAAAAAGGGAAGAGAGAAAAAAAAGATGGAAAGAAGGCAAAAGAAAGGCCGAAAAGAGTGGAAAGAAGGGAAGAGAGAGACCGAAAATGAAGCAGGGGAAGCAAGGCCGGCCAGGGAAACCTCTCCCTCTCACCCGAGTCCTCACACCCCGGCGGCTCCTGTGGCTAATGCTCTGCACACGCCCCAGCTAATTTTTTTTCTTTCGTTTTTCCTCTCTTTTTTTTATTTCTTTTTCTTCGTTTCCTATCTTTTTTCTTCTTTCTTCGTTTTTTTTTTCTCCATCTTTTTCTTCTTTCTTCGTTTTTCATCTTTTTTTCGGTTTTAAAATTTTTCTTTATTCGTTTTTCATTTTTAACATTTTTCTCCTTATTCGTTTTTCATATTTTTCATATTTAAAATTTTTCTCTTTCTTCGTTTTTCAATTCATATTTCACTCCCTGCCTCGTTTTTCATCTTGTCTTTTTTTTTCTTCCATTTCATTATTTTTGTTCTCGCTTCTTATCATTTTTCTCTTCGCTTTTCATTTCTATTTTGTTTTCCATTTTTCCTTCTCATTTTATCGGTCGTTTTTTCTACCTTTTTTGTCTCCCCTTTCTTTTATCACTTTTCTTCCGTTTTTATTTCTTTGTTCTCTCCGATTAGCGCCTTTCTCCTTTTATTCCTGTTATGCTTCTCATTGCATTTATCTAGTCTTTCATGTCTCAGGTTCGCACTCCCGTCTCGTGTTTTGTTTATTTTCGTCGCATTTATCGCATTTTCTCATCTCCGTTTCGTGTTTCTTTTACTTTTCTTCTTTTGTTGCAAACCGTGTCTCCGTTTCATCCGGCTTGAGGGGTTTCTACTCTCTTTTATTGTATATGTTTTCCACGTTTTTATTTATTTTTAATATAGTTTTTTTTTACATGTTGATTTTGCTTCCGTTTTTTTAAATTTTGGTTTTGCTTCCGTTTTTTTTTCGTATTTTCTTTTTATCCCTTTGGTTTGTTCGATTCTTTCACCTCCCACTTGCTGTTCGTCTTTCCTGTCCTCCTCCTTTCTCTTACTTTTCTCCTTTCCCTCCTCCCTTTAAGCATTCCCTCTTTCTTCACCCATTTATTTGTCCCACTCCATTCCTGTCTTCACCTCGCTCCAACAGGAATATGTGTGTGTGTGTGTGTGTGTGTGTGTGCGTGTGTGTGCGTGTGTATGTGTGTGTGTGTGTGTGTGTGTGTGTGTGTGTGTGTGTGTGTATTTGTGTGTGTGTATTTGTGTGTGTGTATGTGTGTATGCGTGTGCGTGTGTATGCGTGTGCGTGCAGCTTCTATCGATGTCGAGAACACTGCCCCAGGGTGGTCGACCTGTGAGGGGAAAGCTGTTTATATCCTGCTTACTTTTTATTCCTTTTTAGATTTGGTTTAAATCCCGCGTTCTTTGTATTGTTCTTTACTGCCATTGTTCATATTTATTCATATCTATTATAATGTTTATATTTATTCATATCTTTCATAATGTTTATATTTATTCATATCTTTCATAATGTTTATATTTATTCATATCTTTCATAATGTTTGTATTTATTCATATCTTTAACAATAGCATTATTGTTAATATTATTATTATGATGATAGTGTGTATGTGATGGTGAGGGTGAGGGTGATGGTGATGATGATGAAGATAGTGCATATTTACTCAGAAAACCTTTGCCATGAAGGGTTGGTAGGTTTTTGTAAAGACACAGCCTTTATTTTTTTATTTTTACTTTTGTTTTGGCATGCGTCAGAGAGGCCTTTGTTACACGCTCTGCTGGTAGGCCTGCGTTGGAAGCATTGTGAGGGCTCTCGGTTGGCTGGCGGAGGCTTAGAGGAAGTGGGGGGGAGGGGGCGTGGAGGGGAGAGGGGGAAGAGGCTTTGAGGGTGGGAGAGGGAGGGGGGGGCTTGAGGGAGAGGAGAGGAGAGGGAGGCTTTGAGGGTGGGAGAGGGATGGGGGCGTCTTTGAGGGAGAGGAGAGGAGAGGGGAGGCTTTGAGGGTGGAGAGGGGGGGCTCTTTGAGGGAGAGGAGAGGAGGGGGCTTTGAGGGAGAGGAGAGGGAGGGGGCTCTTTGAGGGAGGGAGGAGGCCCAACGGGGGAGGGAGGGATGCATTTAGGGAGACGCGCATTCAGTTCTTGGTTGGTGGTGGTTGTGAGGGTCTTTTGTCGTTGTTGTTAT
>NC_091575.1:29601803-29606803 GCF_042767895.1 Penaeus vannamei
GTGTGTATCTGTTCTTGCTGTTGTTATTATTATTATTATTGGTATTATCGTTTTAGAATATCGATAATAATAATTATTATTACTATTATTATTATTGTTGTTGTTGCTGTTGTTGTTGCTATTTTTATTAGTTATTATTATTATTAGTTGTATGTGGGGTGTATGGGTGGGAGTGTTGTCCTTGGTCACGTTTGAAAGAAAGAACTTGGCGTATGGGCGTGCGTAAGTGCATGTCTGTTCGTTAATTGGTCGTTAGCGTGCGCGGAATAGGCGAATTGGGGATACGAGGGAATAGGAGAATGGAGGGGGAAGGGAGGATGGGCAGGGGAGTAGGGAAATATAGGAATAAACGAATGTAAGTGAAGTGAAGGGAAGGGGAGAGGAGGGGAGAACGCCAATAGGGATGCAGGGGAATAGACGGATGTTGGAGAATAAGGGAATCAAGGAAAGGGAGGGGGAGAATAAGGGAATATGTAAATACAGGGAAAGGGGAAAGAGGGAAAGAATGGGAAGTGAAGGGAAGGGGGGGTAGGCAAGTGTAAGAGAAGAGGAGAGAATGGACACGTGTAGCAGGCAAGTAGGGAAATAAGCCCCCCCCCCCCCGCCTCGCCCCCCCCAAAAAAAACGAATATAGAAGAAGGGAAGGGAAAGCAATGGAGAAAAGCAAATGCAAGGGAGGAAAAGGGTGGGCGAACGGAGAGAGGCAAGGAGGGAAATAAACCCAAAAAGACGAATGTAGGGGAAGGGAAAGAAGGGAGAGAGAGACAAATGCAAGGGGGAGGGAAAGAGGGTGGCGAGGAAAGAGGGAAAGAAGGCAAAAAGGCCAGTGTAGGGAGAGCGAAGGGAAGGCCCATCGTAACATGCTCCAGCGGCGACGGCGGGGGGAAGGGAGAAGGGTGGGGTGGGGGGGAGATCCAGTATACTTCCACGATCAATATATTTTTCCAAGTGAGTCGGAACGAAGGCCTGAGTAATGGTGTATGGGGTGGGGTGGAAGGGGGGAGAGTGAGTAGAGTGAGTGAGTTAGTGAGTGACTTTGTGTCTGTCCGTGTGAGTGAGGGAGTGTTTGTGTGTGTCTTGGGTGAGTGACTTTGTGAGTAATTGTGTTGAGTGTGTCTGTCTCTGTTTTTCTTTGTCTGTCTGTCTGTTTGAGTAAAGGAGAGCGTAGTTGTGTGTGTGTGTGTGTGTGTGATTGTGTGTGTGTGTGTGTGTGAGAGAGAGAGAGAGAGAGAGAGAGAGAGAGAGAGAGAGAGAGAGAGAGAGAGAGAGAGAGAGAGAGAGGTAGGGAACGAAAGTGAGGGTGATGGATTGAGTGTGTAAGAGACGAGGGGGGAAAAAAGAAGAGTGGAAGAAATGGAGAGAAAGAGGGGAAGAGCTACACTTGGGAAAAAGGATGAGGGGAGAGAAGAGGGAAAGAGAGAGAGAGAGAGAGAGGGAGAAAAACGAGAGAGATTGATTGAGAATTAGTGAAGAGAGAGGGACCGGGAGAGAGAGAGGGTAGAAGGTATTGTAGAGAGGGGAGACAACAGGGTCGATAGGGAGGGTAGAGGGATAAGGGTGGACGCTACACGAGGGGAAGGTGTAGAGAGAGAGAAAGAGGGAGGGAAAGAGGGGAGATTGTTGACGAAAAAGGAGAGCGTGGAGGGCGAGCATTTTGAGGGTAGTAGGTGGTGTGAAAGGTTTTTTGCATGTGTGCGTATGTGTGTGTGCATGCGTGTGTGTGCGTGTGTGCGTGTATGTGTGTATGTGTAAGTAGGTAGGTGGTTGGTTAAATAAGCACGTAGAGTGGGGTATGTAATGGAGGCACAGACGTAAGCAAAACAACAAGTAATTACCTAAAAAGGTGAAGAGATAGGGGTGGCGAGGATGAGTGATGAAAGGAAGGCGAAGGAGAAAGAGGAAGAGAGAGAGAAAAGAGAGGAAAATTGGGGAGCAGACAGATGATGATGATGTACGACCTCGAATGATAAACGATACGACTACATTTCGTGTGTGACGGGACTTTAATGTGGCATCGCTGTCGCAGGAGGAGATGAGAGAGAGAGAGAGAGAGAGAGAGAGAGAGAGAGAGAGAGAGAGAGAGAGAGAGAGAGAGAGAGAGAGAGAGAGGAGAGGGAGAGAGAGAGAGAGAGAGAGGGAGGGAGAAAAAGAGAGAGGGAGGGAGAGATAGAGAGAGAGAAGGAAAAAGAGAGAGAGAGGGAGAAAAGAGAGAGAGAGGGAGAAAAGAGAGAGAGAGGGAGAAAAAGAGAAAGAGGGAAAAAAAGAGAGAAAGAGAAAAAAGGAGAGAGAGAGAGATGTATGTGTATACGAGTATACTCATGCACGAGTGAGTGAATGAATGAGTGAGAATGGGGAGAGGGAAAAGGAGTGGCGAAAGAAAAGAAAGGAAGACCAAAAAAAAAAAAAAAATGTCTCAGGCGAGGATTTTTATTCATTTTTCTCCCACCCGAGATATTACCCTCGCATTTTTTTTTTTCTCTCTCTCTCTCTCTCTTGCCTGGTTGCTCCGGCGCTTGTAACCGGTCACGTGACGGGAATGGTGACTTAATGCCCAGTATTTTCAAAGGCATCTGTTTACGCTTGTGGGTGATGGCGGTTCCGGGGCGACGGGCAATCAAGTGATACTGTGATGGCGGAGAGGGAAGAGGAAGGGAGGGAGGAGAATTGGAGGAAAGGGAGAGAGGGAAGAGAAGAGAGGGAGGAGAAGAGAAGAGAAGAGAGGGAGGAGAATAGGAGGGAAGGGAGAGAGGGAGGAGAAGAGGAAGAGAGGGAGGAGAAGAGGAAGAGAGGGAAGAGATGAAGAAGAGAAGGGGAGGAAGAAAGAGGGAGTGGGAATGGGAAGGGGGAGGGGAAAGGAGAAGAGTGAGAAGAATATAGAAAGGAAAGGGGATAGGAGGAGAAGGAAGAAGAAGAAGAAGAAAATACTTGGGGTGTAAAGAGAAGAGACAAGAGGGAAAGATAAGAAAATGAGAAAAGTTTGCGGGAGGGGAGACGGGAGAAGCGGAGGGAAGGAGAAGTTATAGGAAGGGACTTAACGTCGCCGGGAAGCTCGCTACCTCCTTCCCGAGCCAGCTGGCCTCCTTCCTTAATTACGCGTCTCTTGTAAACATTCCTCATCTTTGCCTCCTTCCCCTTTCTCTTGTTTCTCCATCCCCGGCGTCTTCTTCTTTTCCCTTAACCCCTCCTCTTCTTTTCCTCTTCTCCTCCCCCTCCTCCTCCTCCTCCTCCTCTTCTGCCTCCTCCTCCTTTTTCTTCTTCCCCTCCTCCTTTTTCTTCTTCCCCTCCTCCTCCTCCTCCTCCTCCTCTCCTGCCTCATCTTTTCTTCTACTACCTCCACCACCTCCTCCAGCTCGTCCTTCCTCTCTCCCTCCCCCGCGCCCAAGGGAGTAAAAGGAGGAGTCCGGGATGGAGCTATTTATGTGTTTGCTTGCTGCGAGGATAAGGAAGAAGTTAGTGAGGAAGGGCGGCCCTTTATCTAATGTTTGTATGTGCGCGTGGCTGTGTGTCCGTGTCTGGCTCCGGAGCTATTAGTGTGTGTGAATGTGTGTGTGTGAGAGTGTGTGAGTTCGTGTCTAGGTCTGGCGCTGGGGCTGAGGGTGTTTGTGCGTGTTCGTGTGCGTGCGCGCGCGTCCCGGTCTGGGTCTTAGGCAGTGTTTGTGCGTGCGTGCGTGTGTGTGTGTGTCTGTCTCTCTCCCTGTGTGTGTGGGTGTTTCTATTTCTATTTGTTTTTGTTGATGTGTCAATGTTTGCGCGCTGGCTGCCCCGTGACCGGACAAGGTCAACAGTGATTATCCGAGGCGCTGCCGGAGGCGGGCGAGTCGGCGAGCCGGGGCGGTCTTCCAGGGCCGAGGCGATGGCATTCCGCGCGCCCAACTCCGCCTCTCTCAAACTACTTCTGCGGAGGTTCGGAATGGACCATTGTTGCAAATGCACACTTGCACAACTCTCGACCAACACAAGAGACTTGGGTTTTTACCCCCTCGACGCACGCGCGTGTGCACACACGTTCTCCCTGCTTCTAGCTCGCTCGCTCGCTCATACCAGTAGGCGGGAAGTCTCTTCCTCTTCCTCTCTTCCTCTCTTCCTCTCTTCCTCTTCCTCTTCCTTCTTCTTCTTCTCTTCTTCTTCTCTCTTCCTTCTCTTCTTCTCTTCCTCTTCTCTCTCTCTCTCTCTCTCTCTCTCTCTCTCTCTCTCTCTCTCTCTCTCTCTCTCTCTCTCCCTCCCCCTCCCTCCTTCCCTCCTTCCCTCCTTCCCTCCTTCCCTCCCTCCCTTCCCTCCTTCCCTCCTTATCGCCGTTACTTCAGCTCACTTGTTAGAGCACGCACTCATGTGAGGGAGAGAGCGTGATTCACATGAAAGAAAGTGTGATTGCTACCCTCTGCTGATGGTATTCACCGAGTAAATGGAGGTTTGATACCAAAACAGTCGAGTTGGGGGAAGGAGGCGGTGGTAAGGAAGGAGAGGAGAGGCGGAGGGAGGAGAGGAGAGGCGGAGGAAGGAGAGGAGAGGCGGAGGAAGGAGAGGAGAGGCGGAGGAAGGAGAGGAGAGGCGGAGGAAGGAGAGGAGAGGCGGAGGGAGGAGAGGGGAGGCGGAGGAAGGAGAGGAGAGGCGAGGCGGAGGAAGGAGAGGGGAGGCGGAGGAAGGTGGGAAGAGCTAGAGGGAGGAGAAGAGAGTCAGAGAAAAGCGAGGAGAAGCAGAGAAAGATGAGGAGGATGAAAGGAGAAAAGGGATGGAGAAATAGGAGAGAGCTTCAAGGGATGAGAAAGGAGGCGCAGGAAATGGATAGAGAAACCTGAAAGAAAGCTTGAAGAAAAGACGCGAAAGAGCGGAGGAAGAAAAAGAAGATAAGGAGGAGGAGGAGGAAGGGGGAAGGAGGGGCATAGCAATCTTCTGGGGAATTAGCGGAATGCGAGCAAGTGCGATGGCGTGTATTTCCCAAGGCCGAGGAAGACTAGCAGGGAAGGAAGGAAGGAAGGAGAGGAGAGGAGGAAGGCTTGGTG
>NC_091575.1:29611803-29621803 GCF_042767895.1 Penaeus vannamei
CTTCCTCCTTCCTCTCCCTCCCTTCCTCCCTCCTCTCCCTCCCTTCCTCCCTCCTTTCCTCCTTCCTTTCCGTCCCTCCCTCCCTCCCTCTTTTTCTCCCTCTTTTTCATCTCCCTCTCGCTCTCTCTCGCCCCCAGTTGGAACGAGGATGATGCAAGTACACGTTCCCAGAGTGGCTTTAAGAGTTTTTAAAGAGAAGCTGAAAACCTATCACTGATTTCGCCTCTAGCCGTGGGGCATTTTTTCCTACTTTTATCTCCTTTCTTGTCTTTTCTTCGTATTCTCGAGAAATGAAAGGGAAATGAAAGGGAGAAAGCATACATAAAGTAATGCAAGTTGGAGGTATGTGCAGCCGACACATGGTGAAATGGACAGGGTGCATTTTTTAAGATTATTAATTTCGTATTTTTTTTAAATATTTTTAAGGAGGATTGTTTTATTATTTTTAACGTTTTTTCTTCATATTTTTCCGGTAGTTTTTTAATTTTTAAGGGGAGTTTTTGTGTTATTAAGGGGAGTTTGTTATTTAATGGGAAGGGGTAGGAAGCAGTCGTTATGGGGGGGATATCGTTATAGAGACGTCTTTATAGGTAGAAAATTCTGCACGTTTTGATTGGTTGACAGAGTGTTGGGTCTTTTCCGATTGGTTGAGAAAGACCTGAGTGTGTTTGTGATTGGTGGAGTCAGTCTTTTTTTATTGGTTGAGAAAGATCTGAGAGTGTTTGTGATTGGTTGAGAAAGATCTGAGAGTGATTGTGATTGGTTGAGAGAGTCTGGGGGAGTCTCTTCCGATTGGTCGAGAAAGATCTGAGAGTGTTTAGGAATGGCGGAGAGAGTCTCGAGAGTCATTTATGTTCGGTTGAGAGTGCGTGAGGAACAATACGATGAGTGTAAGCGACGCCGAGGACATTCGCGATGGAGAGAAAAGGAAAAAAAGAAAAAAAAGACTAATGGCGTTATGATTGGTGGCGCCGGGAAGATTGTGAAGATGGCGCGTGACAAGAATTACGATTGGTGGAGATGACGCGGGGTGGGGGGTGGGGGTTGGGGGGGAGAGAGTGCGGCGAAGAATTTACGATTTGGTGGAGGAGATCCTCGAAGGGGGCCGTTGCCATTGGTGGTGGAGAGACTTGCGAGAGGTGGAGATCGCGCCCGAGGCAATGTGATTACGGCGGAAACGGAGAGGAACGCCCCCCCCCCCCTAGTCTGAGGGAAACGTTGCTAAGAGGGTCGTGTTTAATGCAAGATTGATGGAGTGTTCTTTGGAGAGAGAGACAGGGGGGGGGTGAGAGAGAGAGAGAGAGAGAGAGAGAGAGAGAGAGAGAGAGAGAGAGAGAGAGAGAGAGAGAGAGAGAGAGAGAGAGAGAGAGAGAGAGAGAGAGAGAGAGAGTGAGGGAGAGAGAGGGGTGAGAGAGAGAGAGAGGTGTGTGTGAGAGAGAGAGAGGTGAGAGCGAGAGAGAGAGAGAAGTGAGAGAGAGAGAGAGAGAGAGAGAGAGAGAGAGAGAGAGAATGGGGGGGGGGTGAGGGAGGGAGGGAGAGAGAGAATGGGATGGATGGGATTAAGGATTGGGATCAAGGGATCACGGTGGGATTTTCAGAGAAGAGATGTATTAAAAAGGAAAAGTTGGTTTCTGGAAATAGTTCCAAAAGTGAGATCTAAGAAGAAGAAGAAGAAAAAAAAAGATTATGATATAAATATACACTTTGATGAGAGTACCCGAAAGGAAGATAGAGATGTTTGATAGAGAGAGACTCGGGGAAAGCGAAATAGGTTGATGGAAGTAGGGTGGGGGAGGGGTAGGGGAGGGGGAGGAGGAGGGAAGCTTTTATGTCCTCTGTACTGTGTAGGGAAAACGATAGGGGGCGGAGAGGGGGAGCGAGGGAGCGAGAGAGAGGCTAGGGAGGGTAACAAGGGGACAGGGAGGTCTCTATAATGAACGAAGGGAAGGCTAGAGAGGAACGGAAGAGAGGGGACTGGAGAGGGAAGCGCTCACTCTCTCTCTCTCTCTCTCTCTCTCTCTCTCTCTCTCTCTCTCTCTCTCTCTCTCTCTCTCTCTCTCTCTCTCTCTCTCCGTTTGTTTAGGAGAGGATGGCCGTTTTGGTGGAGAGAGAGAGAAGGAAAGGAAAGGAAAGGAAAGGAAAGGAAAGGAAAGGTAAGGGAAGGGACAGACGGACGAACGGACACATAGACACACACCCAGACAGACAGACACAGTCAGACAGACAAACGTAGAAACTGGGAGACTGGAACTGATAGAGTTCGTGGGCGAGTGACTCCGCGTACAAATCTCCGAAGAGAGGAATTTTCTCCTAATACCGAGGAGGAGGTCGTGAGGGAAATGAGGTAGACGCTTAAAAAAAAAAAAATAATGGAAAAAAAAAGGATGAGAGAGTGGTGTGTCCTGAAGTTAATGAACGGGGGAAGGGAGAGGAAAGAGGGGGGGGGGAGGGGGGGAGGAAGGAAGGCGAGGAGGAAGTTTGTGCTCAAGTGAGGACAAGATTCGCAAGTGGGGAGGATGGGAGGGAGGGAAGATGCAGAGAGAGGTGTTAGGAAGGAGAGGGAGGGAGGAGAGAGAGAGAGAGAGAGAGAGAGAGAGAGAGAGAGAGAGAGAGAGAGAGAGAGAGAGAGAGAGAGAGAGAGAGAGAGAGAGAGAGAGAGAGAGAGGGGGGGGGAGGGAGGGAGAGAGAGAGGGGGACGGAGGGAGGGAGAGAGAGAGAGAGGCACACATACTTGGGCTGTTACAAAGACAAATACACTCTATGCGCAGACACAAACACACACACACACACACACACACACACACACGCACACGCACACGCACACGCACACCCACACGCACACACACACACACACACACACACACACACACACACACACACACACACACACACACACACACACACACACACACACACACACACACACACAGGCAGATAGACCCACAGACACAAGCAGACACAGACAGACACACAGGCAGACGCACAGCCACGCAGATCGACCGGGAGAGTGCATGGAAACGAATAGGAACAAAGACCAGAATCAGGTAGACAAAAGTAGATTAAAGATAGGAGGTTTTAGAAGGACAGCGAGCAGGAGCCGCGGAATCTCCCTTCTCTCTGTAGGGAAGGTCCGCGTGTACCGAAATAGGGGTTACAGACAGACTGCGAGGAGTTAAGTGAGGCGGCGGGTGTAAGGTGCTAATCGATAGTGCCGGGCCCCCTCCCTCCTTCCCTCCCTCCCTTTCTCCCTCCCTCCTCTGTCCTTACCCTCACCCCCACTCGCTGCACCCTCAGCCTATTCCACCCCCGCACCCTCACTCTTATTCTAACCCTTATTCTTGGCTAACCCCGCACCCTCACCCTCCCTTTCACTTACTCTCACTCATACTCTTATTCTAACTCTAAACTCGCCAAATCCCATTCCCTCACTCTCTCACCCTCCCTCTCACCCTCTCACCCTTGTCAACCCTCACCTCACCTCAACTCGCCCTCACCCTAACCTACTCTCGCACTCTCACCGTTATTCTTACTCTCATTCTTACCCATTTCCCATACCCTCACTTTCTATCTCATCCTCCTTCACGCCCTCACCCTCACCCACACCCCACGCCCTCACCCTCACCTACATCCCACCCACACCCCACGCCCTCACCCTCACCCTCACCCACACCCCACGCCCTCACCCTCACCCACACCCCACGCCCTCACCCTCACCCACACGATCACCCTCACCCTCACCCACACCCCTCGCCCACACCCCTCGCCCTCACCCTCACCCTCACCCTCACCCACACCCCTCGCCCTCTCCCTCTTTCCTACCCTCTACGTGTCTCTCCGTCCCTCCTCAACTGTGATGGCACACGCGAGCATTGTACTGTGTACCCATACTCCCGCTCTCTCCCCTTCCCTTCCCTTCCTTTCTTACCCTTCTCCTTACTTTTTCCCCTCTCCTCTTAGGGTGGCACTCGGTGGCATTGCCAACGGGGACTGGGGGAATTACATTCTCTCATTCTCTCTCTTTCTTTCTTTCTTTCTCTCTGTCTGTCTTTCTCTTTCCCTTCTCTCATTATCTTCCTTTTCTTTCTTTCTATCTGTGTCGATATCATCACCATCATCATCATCTTCATTAATGACATTCTATTATTCTTCTCCTTCTTCGTCTTCCTTTGTCCTCGCCTCTCTCTCCCTCTCCAGTCGCGAGGTCCATGTGTTGGTTCTCATTTGCCATTGTTTTCGACACCTGATATCGGGTCGTCGGCATTGTTGTTGTTGTTGTTGTTGTTGTTTTTGTTTTTAGTTGTTTGGAAAGTAAACAAAGGGACGCCATTTTGTATGGTCCGTTTTTTTTTTTTAAGATTGATGTTCGCGGTTCGAATGTATTTATCTTCGTTTTTTTTATACGTGTGTGTGTGTGTGTGTGTGTGCGTGCAAGTCGAGCTTTCGTAGACTTGATCGATTGCTTTGCGTTTTTTGTTATTTTTAGACGAAGTGTCACGTGAAATGATACGACGACTTTTTGTGGTTGATGTGGTTGCTGTCATGCTTTTAAGTCGTTAGCGGTGTTTGGGTCGTGGTAGTTGTGTGGCAATGGCCGAAGTAATGATTTTTCAGATCGTAATGAGGTTGTAGTCGTGGTCGTGGTCGTTGTTTTAGTCGTAGCCGTAATGATACTCTCGCTCGTGGTCGTGGTTTTAGCTGTAGTCGTGGTCTTCGTAGTTGCAGTCGTGGTCGGAGTCGTTGCCGATTGTCGTCGTGGTCACGGTCGGGTCGTAGTCGTGATCTTGGTCCAGGTCTTCGTCGTTACAGTCGTCCCGTCGTAGTCGTGATCTTGGTCCAGGTCTTCGTCGTTACAGTCGTCCCGTCGTAGTCGTGGTCGTGATGGTCGATGGTGGCGATGTTGGTGGAAGGGTCGTCTTTAACGTTGCGGTCTTCCCCGGCTGATGATGCAGAGGATTCCGTTGTTAAAGCTACAGGCGGGCTTAAACTTTGTGGTCGTTAATTTTTTTTCTTCTTAAGATTTGTGTCATTTTTTCTCCCTCTTGCTTGCTCCTACATCCCATTTTTTAAAGTTTATTTCGTTGGTTATTTTCTCTCTCCTACCGCCTCCCTTCAATGTGTTTTCTTTTCATATTTCTCTCTTTCTCTTTCTCTCTCTCTCTCTCTCTCTCTCTCTCTCTCTCTCTCTTTCTCTCTCTCTCTCCCTCTCCCTCTCCTCTCTTCTCCTCTCCCTCCTCCCTCCCTCTCTCTCTCTCTCCTTGCCTTCACCTTTTCTCCTTCCATTCTCCCTTCCTTCTGTTTAATATTCTGCTTCCTTCCCAACCATCTTTTGTCGTTTTCGTTAAACCTAGCCTTTGGCCCTCTCTTTTCCCTCTACCTCTCTCTCTCTCTCCTCTCACCCTCTCCCTCTCTTTTCCTTTTTCTCCTCCTTTCCTTCTTTCCTTTCTCACCCTTCCTCTCCTGTTCCCTCACTCTCTCTCTCTCCTTTTCCCCCCACCCTCTTTTTCTCTCTCTCTCCCTCTCCCCTTCTCCCCCTCCCTTCCTCTCCCTCCCCCACCCTTCCTCTCCCTCCCCCACCCTCTCCTCCTCCCTCCCTCTCTACCTTCCTTCCTTCCTTCTTTCCTTCCGAGTTGTATTCCGCGTGGGGGCCGAGTTGTTCTTGTAACTGGAATTGTGTCGGGTTAAAGGGGACCAGCGAAGGGAAGTGGCGAGGTTTCACCTGACGGAGGAAGTGAGCGGGGAGGCTATGCGCGCCCTTCCGGGAGGGGTGGAAGGGAAGGGAAGGGGAGGGGTGGAATGGAAGGGAATGGGTGGAGGGGAAGGGAAGAGGAGGGGTGGAAGGGAAGGGAAGAGGAGGGGTGGAAGGGAAGGGAAGAGGGGTGGAAGGGAAGGCGAGGGATGGAAGGGAAGGCGAGGGATGGAAGGGAAGGGGAGGGATCGTGCCCTTCTCGCACCCCTTTACCCCTCTGCACCCTCGTTTAACACCCCAACCCTACCCTAGCGTTTTGAGTATCTTTTCTTCTTTTCTTTTCCTGTTTTTTTTTCTTAGGGGACGGTGTGATTTTTTTATTTTTTTATTTTTTTCGGCAGGTGTATGTTTTTTTTACCTTTGACTTTTTTCCCATATTCTCGGTTTTATTATTTAACGTTTAGTTATATGTAAAAAAAATACGAGGATGAACATTTTCTTCCTTTTCTAATTCAGATGGTGGTAGAATTGCTAATGGATGGTTCAGGGAGTGTAATGGAGGAGGGAGGAATAAATGGAGGGAGAGAGGAAGAGAAAATGTAGTAAGGAAGGGAGGAAGAACGGAAAGAAAGGTGGAAGGAATCGAGTGGAAGGGAAAGAAGAGGCTATTTTTGGGGAGGAAGAATGCAGGAGGGAGGAAAGGACAGAAGGAATGCGAGAGTGGGAGGTGATGGAGGGTGATGATGGAGGAAGGAAAAGCTGATGATCGGAGGGGAAGGAGCGGAATGGAAGAAGTTCGGAAGAAGTTTGGAGAGGAGGGAAGGAGACCCCCCGAGAAGAATAGCACAGAAGCAGCAGGAGGAAGAGAAAGAACAGGAGGGCGAGAAAGAGCAGGATGAAGAGAAAGAACAGGAGGACGAGAAAGAACAGGAGGATGAGAAAGAACAGGAGGACGAGAAAGAACAGGAGGACGAGAAAGAGCAGGAGGACGAGAAAGAGCAGGAGGACGAGAAAGAGCAGGAGGATGAGATAGAGCAGGAGGATGAGAAAGAGCAGGAGGATGAGAGAGAACAGGAGGATGAGAAAGAACAGGAGGATGAGAGAGAACAGGAGGAAGAGCGAGAACAGGAGGAAGAGCGAGAACAGGAGGGCGAGGAAGAGCAGGAGGAAGAGCGGCGGGGAAAAGATTTGCGAGTTGGCCATTTTGCTTCCTGCTGCGGGTAGGCCAAGGAGGTTTGTTGCAAAAGTTCAGCTCCCTGGTCGTACATAAATATTTGTT
The DNA here is from genome assembly GCF_042767895.1 of Penaeus vannamei. Taxonomy (NCBI): domain Eukaryota; kingdom Metazoa; phylum Arthropoda; class Malacostraca; order Decapoda; family Penaeidae; genus Penaeus; species Penaeus vannamei. The sequence continues at coordinate 29,618,769 of NC_091575.1, forward strand.
CGTTCCTGCGAGGCGGTGGAAAGATACGCGAGAAAGATGGAAGAGAGGGAGATGCAAAGAATAAGATTTTTTTTATTTATTTATTTTTTTTTTTAAGGCTAGAAGAGAATTTGTAGTTTCGAAGAGCACAACAAAAAGAAAGAGAGAGAGAGAGAGAGAGAGAGAGAGAGAGAGAGAGAGAGAGAGAGAGAGAGAGAGAGAGAGAGAGAGAAAATGAAAAATAAAAGATTTATAAAGTCAGGTCAGGTCGAGTTTACGGCCCAGTTTCCTTCTAGAACAAGGCACCTACTTTAAACCGAGAAATAAAATCAGCGTTGCGGTGGGGGTCAGGCCAGGGGAAGTCTACGGCCCGAAACCCAGTTTTGAGTATGATACCTCGTGAGTTGCCTTGCATCCTCCTCTTTCTTTCTTCTTTCTTTCTTCTTTCTTTCTTCTTTCTTCTTTCTTTCTTTCTTTCTTTCTTTCTCTCTCTCTCTCTCTCTCTCTCTCTCTCTCTCTCTCTCTCTCTCTCTCTTTGTGTTTGTCTCTCTCTCTTTCTGTTTCTCTCTCTCTCTCTCTTTGTGCTTGTCTCTCTCTCTTTTTATCTCTCTCTCTTTCTTTCTTTTTATCTCTCCTTCTGTTTCTCTCTCTCTCTCTCTTTGTGCTTGTCTCTCTCTCTTTCTGTTTCTCTCTCTCTCTTTCTTTTCTCTCTCTCTCTCTCTCTCTCTCTCTCTCTCTCTCTCTCTCTCTCTCTCTCTCTCTCTCTCTCTCAGATCTTTATTTTATTTTTTTCTTATTTTTAGCACTATCCTTTTTGAGTGGTCTAAGTAGGTGCGGGGGAACACCCCTTTGTGTCGCTGTGAACCTTGCACCTGAGGCAACACCTTCCCCTTTCCTCGTTATCCCCCCTAGTCGTCTTCCTCCCCCTCCCATCCCCCACTCTGTCTCTTCTTTCTCGCCCCCTATTCTTCAACCCCACATTCCTCTCGGTGTCTTAGCTATCCCCTCCTCATCTCGCTCTTCACGTCTTCTTCCCTTTCCCTCTTTCTGTTTTTGTTTTCTTTCTTTCGTCATATCCACGTTATCTGCGCGAATGAGGAGTGGAATGGGCGAATAATACAGTCATCTAAGATTCGAATCGCAGTGTAAGGAGGAGTAAACTGAGGAAAGATGTCTCCGCTCCTCTCATCACCGCCGCCGCCGCCGCCGCATCCTTCTCCTTCTCTTTCTCCCTCCTCTGCTCCTTTTCGTCCTTCTTCTCTTTCTCCATCCTCTGCTCCTTTTCGTCCTTCTTATCTTTCTCCATTCTCTTCCCCCTCCTCTTTCTCCTCATCCTCTTCACCCTTCGCCCTTTTACTTCTGTTCATCTGTCCTTTCTCCCTCCGTTCCCCTCTCCTTTCTTCCTACCTCCCAGTCCCCTTTATTCCTCCCTCTCCCCTTTATTCCTCCCTCTCCCTCCCTTCTTCCTCCCTCTCCTCCCTCTCCTTCTTCCTCCCTCTCCCTCTCCTCTCACCCTCCCTTTCTTCCTCCCTCTCCCTCTCCTCTCAGCCTCCCTTTCATCTCACCCTCCCTTTTCTTCCTCTCTCCTCTCCTCCCTTTCTCCTCCCTCTCCTCTCCCTCTCCCTTCTCCTCTCTCCCTCTCCCTTCTCCTCTCTCCCTCTCCCTTCTCCTCCTCCCTCCCCCACCTTCTCTCCTTTTTGCCTCCGTCCCCCTCTCCCTCTCCTTTCTTTCTCCCTCGCCCTCCCTCTCCCTTCTCTTCGTCCCTCTTCCTCCCTCTCCCTTCTCTTCCTCCCTCTCCCCACCTCCCCGGCAACGAAGGAATGGGAGGGCGCAGCAGGTAATCCGAGCCCGGCAGTCCCGGCGAGTGGAGACGCATTCAAGCCCGCGGTGTTTTTCTCACGGGCGAGGGAGCTGAAGTGGCGATTTTAGAGCGGGAGGAGGGGAGTGGAGGCTGGAAGGGAGGGGGGAAGGAATGGAAGAGGGAGGGAAGGGGAAAGGAATGGAAAGGGGAGGGAAGGGGAAAGGAATGGAAAGGGGAGGGAAAGGAAGGGAAGGGAAGGGAGGGAGGAAGGGAAGGGAGGAGTGGGAGGGAAAGGGAATGAAGAGGGAAGGGGAGGAAAGGAGGGTGGGAATGAAGGAAAGGGAGGGAAGGGGGGAAGGAATGGAAGGGAGGGGAGGGGAAGGGATGGAGGAAAGTGGGAGGGAGGAGGTTGGAAGGGAAAGGAAAAGGAAAGGGGAGGAAGGGTGTTAAGGAGTTGGTGGAAGACGGAAGTGTAAGGTTGGGAGAGGAGGAAGTGGAGAGCAGTAAATTACAGAACCAACAGTTAGAGAGTGAGCAAAAGGATGGGATGATGGAAGGGAGAGGCTAATAAAATAGGATAGGGAAAGGGGGGTCCGCTACTCCGTCAGTCACTTTGAAAGCACACCAAAAATATTGACAAAGGGCGGGGAACAATGCCCGGGGCCGACGGAGTGAATGCTGGGGAAAATATTGCGGCGTTAATTTTATTTATGGGGGCGGGCTAGGGAGGGAAGAGAGGGGGAGGGGAGGGGGAGGGGGAAGAGCTTGGGCTGCTTCTCGGGATGATAATGGAATTACTGCGAGTGGGGTAATGTTAAAAATGTGAGTGGGCGAGTGAGTGAGTGAGTATGGTAATGCTAAGAGTGAGTGAGTGAGAGAGAATGGTAATGCTAAGAGAGTGAGTGAGAGAGAGAGAGGGAGAGAGAGAGAGAGAGAGGGGGAAGGGAGAGAGAGAGAGAGAGAGGGGGAAGGAGAGAGAGAGAGAGAGGGAAGGGGGGAGAGAGAGAGAGAGAGAGAGAGAGAGAGGGGAAGAGAGAGAGAGAGAGAGAGAGAGGGGAAGAGAGAGAGAGAGAGAGAGGGAGGGAGGGAGGGAGGGAGGGAGAGGGAGAGAGCAAGAGAGAGAGGGAGGGGGAAGGAGAATATGCGAAGTGAGAAAGAGAGGTTGCAATGTAAAGGACTGTGTGCATTTGGATGTGCGGGGCCCAGTTCGCGCGTGGCCTTCTCAGTTCGGCCCCGGGGTTCTCTCGTGTAATTC
>NC_091575.1:29626803-29636803 GCF_042767895.1 Penaeus vannamei
GAGAGAGAGAGAGAGAGAGGGGGGGAGGAAGAGAAAGAGAAAGGGGGGAGGGAGAGTGAGAGAGAGGGAAGGAGGGAGGGAGGAGGAAGAGGAAGAGGGAAGGAAAGAGAGGAAACGAGAAAGTCCGTCCGATAAGAAGCTATCATCATGTCTCTTTAATTATCGCTTTCGGCTGCTGCTCCCCCTCGAAACTTCCCCTCCCCTCCCCCCCACCTCCCCTCTCCCCCCGTGATACACATTTGATGGCAAGAGCGCAGCGTGGGTGTGCTGAGGAGAGGGGGGAAGGGGGAGGGGGGGAGGGACTTGCCTTAAAGCCTTCTCAGCCGGGGGAAAGAAAGCCAGACGTGCAAGGAAAGATGATGATGAGGAGAAAGGGAAGGGAAGGAAAGGAAAGGGAAGGATGTCTCAGTTTTAAGGAAGGGGAGATGGAAGAGAATCGCACCCATACATAGAAAGTGGGAAGAGAGAAGAAGAGAGGAGAGGAGAGGAGATATAGTGAAGACAGGAAGAGGAGAGGAGAGGAAATATAGTGAAGACAGGAAGAGGAAAGGAGAGAAAATATAGTGAAGACAGGAAGAGGAGAGGAGAGGAAATATAGTGAAGACAGGAAGAGGAGAGGAGAGGAAATATAGTGAAGACAGGAAGAGGAGAGGAGAGGAAATATAGGGAAAACAAGAAGAGGAGAGCAAATTAAATATGATAAAAGACAGGAAGAGGAGAAGACTGGAGGAAAGAGGAGAAGACGGCCTGGCCTGTATAGAGGAGGCAGGGGAGGGCGGGCGGGCGAGGAGGGCGGCGGCGCGTGGTAAGCCTATCCAAGCCGCGGCGGCGAGTTTCTGCACCAAGCCACGCCGGCCTTTGTTTACACCTCCGGCCGCTGTTCCTCCTTTTCTGTGCTTGCGCCCCAGGGGAGGTGCAGTAGGCCGGCCGCTGGGTTTGCGGAGGCCTTCTGGCTCTACTCCCCGTCCCTCTCTCCCCTCCTCCTCCCTCCCCCTACTCTCTAGTCTCCCTTCTTTTCTTCCCCTCATCCTCCGTGATTCATTTTCCCCTCCCTCCTCCCCCCATCCCATTTTTCCTTCCTTCCCTAACCCTCCTTTGATGCATTCTTCCTTCCCTCCCTTCTTCCCCATCTCATTTTCCCCTTCCTTCCTAACCCAACCCAACCCCTCACCTCCTCTCCCTCTTTCCTCCCCTCCCTTCCCCTTTCCTCCCCTCCTCTTCCCTCCTCTCCCCTTTCCTCCCCTCCTCTTCCCTCCTCTCCCCTTTCCTCCCCTCCCCTCCCCTCCCCTGCCCTTAGGACTAGCGTGAAAGGACATGCAGAGCGAGTTGAGGGCGTCTGGGGGGGGGGGGGCGAGCGGCGCCTCCGGATGGCGGTGGTGCAGCTTCCATGGGGGGTGGGGAAGTGGGAGGGTCTGTTTATCTACTTATCAAGCTATCTACTCGTCTAGCTGTCTGTTTATCTGTCTACTTATCTAGCAGTCGACTTGTCTGGCTTTCTACTTGTCTGTCTGTCTGTCTGTTTGTCTTTCTCTCTCGTCTTCACTTTAGCTCGCCTGTGTAACCACGCACTCGCTCCTTCTCCCTCTCCCCGCCCTCTCCCTCTCCCTCTCCCTCTCCCTCTCCCTTTCCCTCTCCCTCCCTCCCTTCCCCCCACGCCAGAGATAGACCTAGGGTGTGGCTTTTGTAGGAAGTCAACGGAGTTTAGGAGGTGGGTACACACAGAAACGCACGCACAGACACGCACACGCACATGCACACACACAAATACGGATAAACATAAGTACATGCATACATTCATCCATGCATACATTCATACATACATACATACATACATACATACATACATACATACATACATTCATACATACATTCATCCATGCATACATCCATGCATACATTCATACATACATTCATCCATGCATACATCCATGCATACATCCATGCATACATACATACATACAAACATACATGCATACATGCATACATACATGCATACATGCATACATACATGCATACATATATACATACATATATATACATGCATACATACATACATACATACTTACATACATACATACATACATACATACATACATACATACATACATACATACATACATACATACATACATGCATACATATATACATACATATATACATACATATATATACATGCATACATACATATATATACATGCATACATACATACATACATACATACATACATACATACATAAGCATGTCCGTATTTATACTTGTACGCAGCGGACCACGCCCTGGACCTTCGCCTTTTTGTTCGTTGTTGGGCATTTTTTTCTCTTTTGTTGTGGATGGCACGGCGGCGATGGCGTTATGGTTTTATGGTGCGTGTTATGTTAGGGAAATGGAGAGAAAATAGGAAAGGGGGTGATAGTGAGGGAGGGTGAGAGAGAGGGAGAGGGAGAGAGAGAGAGAGGGAGAGAGAGAGAGAGGGAGAGAGAGAGAGGGAGAGAGAGGGAGAGAGAGAGAGAGGGAGAGAGAGAGAGAGGGAGAGAGAGAGAGAGAGAGAGAGAGAGAGAGGAAATGAGGAGAAAATTGAGAGAGAGAGAGAGAGAGAGAGAGAGAGAGAGAGAGAGAGAGAGAGAGAGAGAGAGAGAGAGAGAGAGAGAGAGAGAGAGAGAGAGAGAGAGAGGGAGGGAGGGAGGGAGGGAGGGAAATGAGAAAATGAGAGAGAGACAGAGAGAGAGGGGGGGGGGGTCAGCCCTACAATCTCCTTTATGTGATTTCCCACCCCGCGGGGCAGGCCGGGTGTGATTGATGTTCTTGCATCAGGCCTAAATTAGCTTGGGAATAGGAGGGGAGGGAGGGGGAGGGGAAGGGGGCTTTATCTTGAAGGAATGAAGGTTTGGGTGGGGGGGGGGGAGGTAAAATTTCTTGCTTGGAGAAACCCTGCGTCTTTTTCATTTTTATTTTCCCGAGTTTCCTTCCTCCTCCTCCTTTCTTATTTCTATTCTTGTTCTTATTTTCTCTTCTTCATCATCCCTCTGCTTCCTCGCGTTCTTCTTCTACCTCTTCTTCAAGCTTTCCTCCCCTCTGTCCCCTCCTCTTCCTTCCCCTTTCACCACCCCTCTGTCCCCTCCTCTTCCTTCCCCTTTCACCTCCCCTTCCTTCCATTTCCCCTCTCTCTCCTCCTCCTCCTTCCCCTCCCCCTTCATCACCACCACCCTTCCGCCCTCTCTTCCCTCTCCAAACTTTTATATGAATGGTGAAATTCCCATCGTTTGCTGGCCTACGTTTTAACTTAGTTTTCCTTGACGTGACGTGGAAGGAGGGAGAGGGAGAGGGAGATGAAGAGGGAGAGGGAGAGGAAGAGGAAGAGGGAGAGGGAGAGGGAGAGGGAGAGGGAGAGGGAGAGGGAGAGGGAGATGAAGAGGGAGAAGGAGAAGGAGAAGGAGAAGGACAGAGAGTGAGTGAGTGCAGCTGATGGTAGTGGTGGTGGTGATGATGGTGGTGATGAAGGTGGTGGTGATGGTGATGATGAGGATAGATGTGACGTTGGGTAGGTGAGTAGGTAGGGGTCGGGTAGGGGGGGGGGTTGGGCAGGACCCGGTGGTGGGGAATGCGACGTTGCAGTGTGTTAGGGGTTGGGGTTATGATGAGTGGAGTGGGGGTGGGGGTGGGGTGGGGGGAGATGAGGCCCCGGTGATGGTGAGTGAATGCTGACAGTAATGACGGACATCAATCTCAGCGAATTAAATTATGTCAAGGGGGGAGGGGAGGGGAGGGGAGGGGGGAGTGAGGGAAGGACGCGGTGGGTGTGCGGCGAGCATTCCATGGTGCAGGGGCGAGGTGCATAGGAAGAGAGGGGAGGAGAGGGGGAAGGGAGTAAGGGGGAGAGGGGGAAGGGAGAAGGGAGTAAGGGGGAGAGGGGGAAGGGAGATGAGGGTAAGAGGGAGAAGGAGAAGGGAGTAAAGGTGAGAGAGCGAGGGAGAAGGGAGTAAGGGGAGGAGGGAAGGATGGAGGGAAGCAGGGAGCGAAAGAGGGAAGGAGGGACGTTCGGGGGATGAGGGTGAGGGTAAGGATAAGGGGTAAGGGTAAGGGAGAGTGTAGGGTTGTGGAGATAAGGGTAAGCGTGAGATAGGGGGAGGGATGGGAGGGGGGGTGAGGACGAGGTTTCGCCCGACGGTAATTGCATCGCCGTTCGGTCGCGAGGGAGGAGTCCCCGCCCTCGCATGCCTCTCTCGGCGTTGCAGACGTTGCTGTTGTCAACAAAGAGGCTCTTGGCTGTCGTCCGCGCGGTGGCATCGGGGTCGGCGATGGCGGGATGCTTGCAAGTGCTTGGGCGGGGCGGGGGGGAGGGAGGTGCTGGGGGAGGGAGAGGATTTTGTTTTCTTTCTTTCTGCTTCTCCCTTGATGTAATTTTTTTATTTGTTTTGTTAATTTGTTTGTTTTGCCTTCCCGCCGACGCGACGTCGTCTCCGCCGCTCTTGGGGCTTCACTTCAGCCTTCGTTTTGTCGTCTCCTTCACCTGAGCCTTCTTTTTCTTCTTCTTCTTCTTCACCGCCTCTTCCTACCTGACATGCGGAAAAAACATTGCTTAAAAGTTACCTCCTCCCCTTCCTCCCTCCCTGCCTCCCTCACTCTCCCTCCCTCTTCCTTCCACCTTCCCCTCTACCCTCTCTCTCGATCTCTCTCTCCGTCCACCTCCCACTCCACATCCCTTTCCCTCCACTTCCCTCTCCTTCTCCCTCCGCCTCCCTTTCCCTCCACTTGATTCTCCCTCTACCTCCCACTCCACCTCCCTCTCCCTTTCCATCCACCTCCCTTTCCCTCCACTTCCCTCTCCCTCCACCTCCCTCTCCACCTCCCTCTCCACCTCCCTCTCTCCCTCCGCCTTACCCGAATCTCGTATGTCCGTCGCGGGAGGGAAGTCGCAGCGGCAGGCCAGCCCGCGCGACTTGCAGCGTGCAGCTTGTGCAGCTTGTAGCGCATCGACGAAAGCGGTCTTGGGCGTCTGTGCCGATGTCGATGCCGATGTCGTGTCGAGGGCTCGTGTTGATGGCCGCGCGTCATGTGTTTGTTTGTTTTTTCGTTTCTTCTTCTTCCGCGCGTCATGTGTTTTTTGTTTCTTTTTTGTATTTTTTCTTCTTTTTTGTTTTCTTTTTTGTTTTTGTTTTTTCGTCTTGTGTTGCTTCTTCTTTTTCTTCTTCCGCGCGTCATGTGTTTTTTGTTTCTCTTTTCGTATTTCTTCTTTTTTATTTCTTTTTTTTTCTTTTTTTTTCGTAGAGCTTTTAGCTTTTGATGTGTAATTTACACGCCGAGCGAAAACGGTGGCGCAGTCGTGCGGGTAGGGATTACCGCGGGAGAGAGAGTAAAAAGAGAGAGAGAGAGAGAGAGAGAGAGGGGAGACACACACAGACACGCACATACACACACAAACGCACATACACACAGACACGCACACACGGACACAGAGTGAGAGTGAGTGTGAGTGTGAGCGAGAGCGAGAGAGAGAGAGAGAGAGAGAGAGAGAGACAGCGAGAGATAGAGAGAGAGACAGCGAGAGAGAGACAGCGAGAGCGAGAGAGACAGCGAGAGAGAGAGAGACAGCGAGATAGAGAGAGAGACAGCGAGAGAGAGAGAGAGACAGCGAGAGAGCGAGAGAGACAGCGAGAGCGAGAGAGACAGCGAGAGCGAGAGCGAGACAGCGAGAGCGAGAGCGAGACAGCGAGAGCGAGAGCGAGACAGCGAGAGCGAGAGCGAGAGAGCGACACGAAAGAGTCGCGATAAGCAGCGGCGCTCGCGGACGGCGGCGATAACAGTCGCGGTTGGGTCCCGGCAGCGCACGTGGCCCCGGGCGATAACAGGATATTGATTCCTCCCTTTGTTGTACGTCATCGGCCTTCTGCCTCGCTGTTTTCGCATTTCCCCCTTTTATCGCTCGTTCTATTGTTTACTCTCTTTCTTCTCCCCACCTTTCACGCTTGCTTTTTTTTTCTGTTGCTTGCTCTCTCTTCTTCTCCTTCCTACCTTTCCTTCTTGCTTTTTCTGTTGCTTGCTGTGTCTTCTTCTCCTTCCTACCTTTCCTTCTTGCTCTTTCTGTTGCTTGCTGTGTCTTCTTCTCCTTCCTGCCTTTGCTTCTGTCCTCTTCTTTCTCTATTTTTTCTTCTTGTTTCTCTTGCTTCCGGGTTTGTGGCTTTCGTTATCGGTATTTCTATTGCTTTCTCTTTCTTCTCCTTCCCAACTTTCCCCTCTTTCCTCTACTTACGGGCGTGTTGCTTACTGTTGGGCGGAAGAGAGGTGTGTGTGTGTGTGTGTGTGTGTGTGTGTGTGTGTGTGTGTGTGTGTGTGTGTGTGTGTGTGTGTGTGTGTGTGTGTGTGTGTGTGTGTGTGTGTTTTGGCGTGTACGGGCGAGGCGACGTACACACGCTCACACGCGCTGGAGAGTACTTTCGAGAAACGCGTCTGTACCCGCACGCCCTTCGCTCTTTGTCTTCTGTGAATGAATTCTGTCGTCGGTCGGTGTTGTGTTGTTGTGGTGTGTGGGGCTTCCCGAGGGAGTGTGCATGCGCGAGTTGTGGGTTTGGTTGGGAGGGGGAGGGAGAGGGGGTGAGGGGGAGAGGGATGGAGGGGAGGGGAGGGAGAGAGAAGGGGGAGAGGGAGAGAGACAGGCAGAGAGAGTGAATAAGGATGAGAGAGAAAGGGAGGGAGAGAGAGAGACAGGCAGAGAGAGAGAGAAAAAAAAATAATGATGTGTGTTTATGTGACTGAGTGAGTCAATGAATGAGTCAGTGAGTGAGAGTGAGACAGACACAGGCAGACAGACAGACACAGACAGACACAGGCAGACAGACAGACACAGGCAGACAGACAGACACAGGCAGACAGACAGACACACAAGCAGACAGACAGACACACAAGCAGACAGACAGACACACAGGCAGACAGACGGACGGACAGACAGAGGTGGCAATGGCCGCGGCAGCTGAGGGGCCGCGGTGGAGCATTGCATGAGGGCGGCCGTGCAGCCCCGTGCTTCCTTATCAGCACTCGCCCCTCTGGACGCCAGCTGCCTCTTGATGCATCATAATCTCCTCATTACCCACGATGCTTTATCCCCGCCCTTGGTGCTCCCAGCCGCCCGCTGCACCTTCTGGGCGGCGGGAGGGTCGGTGGGCGGGCGGGCGGGCGGGCTGTGGGCCTGATAGAAATGGTTCAAAAGTCCGGGTGGCTTTTTCTCTTTCTATTTCTCTTTCTTTCTTTCTCTTTCTCTCTCTCTCTCCCTCTCCCTCTCCCTCTCCTCCCTCCTCCCTCCTCCTCCTCCTCCTCCTCCTCCTCCTCCTCCCTCCTCCTCCTCCTCCTCCTCTCTCCTCCTCCCCTCCCTTTCTCTCCTCTTCCTCTTCTCTCCTCCACATCTCTCTCTTTCTCTTTCTCATTCTCATTCTCCCCCTCTCCCTCCCACCCTAATCCACGACCCTCAAGTGCAAGGTCATTGTATCGCCCGACTCGGCTGGTGGTATAGATTCTTCTCTCTCCTCCCCTCCTCCCGTCCACATCCCCTCCCCTCCCCTTCCCTCCCCCTCCCCTCCCCTTTCCTCTCCTCCTCCTCTCCTCGTCTGTTTCAGTTCCCCTCCCCTCCCCTTTCCTCCCCTCCTCCCCTCTCCCCGCCCCTTACAGTTCCCTCCCCCCACCCCTTTCTCGGCGGAAACTCCCTCTCTCTATTGTTTCATTTTTTTATTATTATTATTAGCACCATTAGTATTTTTAAATGGTTCGTTGGCTCGCCTACCTTATCTCAATGGGCCAGATATCCTCAAGGGGTGAAAGAGGGTCTAAGTGGGGGGGGGGGAGAATAAGGGGGGCGGGGTAGAGAGAGGCGACACTGAGGCTGTCTGCTGTTTCAGTGCCACAGGAAGACGGGTAGAAGAAACAAGAAGGGTAGAGAAAGGGGGAAAGGGGGAAAGGGTTGTGGAAGGGAAGGCGAAGGGGGGGGTGGAGGGGAGTCGAAGCGAGGCAGAGAGAGAGAGAGAGAGAGACGAGGTCTTTAAGTTGTTTTTTTTTTTTTTTTTTTTTATAATTTGCCTGCTGCTTTCATCTTGAAAGTCTTTAAGCACCGCTGAATGAGAGGGGAGGGGGTATGGGAAGAGGCGGGGAGGGGCAAGGGAATAAGTGAAAGGGGGTAGGGGAGGGAGGGAGTAGGTGGGTGGAAAAGCGCATGCATAAAGGCCACACGACGCGGGTCCGGAGAGAGAGAGAGAGAGAGAGAGAGAGAGAGAGAGAGAGAGAGAGAGAGAGAGAGAGAGAGAGAGAGAGAGAGAGAGAGAGAGAGAGAGAGAGAGAGAGAGAGAGAGAGAGAGAGAGAGAGAGAGAGAGAGAAGAGAGAGAGAGAGAGAGAGAGAGAGAGAGAGAGAGAGAAAGAGAGAGAGAGAAAGAGAGAGAGAGAAAGAGAGAGAGAAGAGAGAGAGAAGAGAGAGAGAAGAGAGAGAGAAGAGAGAGAGAAGAGAGAGAGGAGAGAGAGAGAGAGAGAGAGAGAGAGAGAGAGAGAGAGAGAGAGAGAGAGAAGAGAGAGAGAGAAGAGAGAGAGAGAGAGAGAGAGAGAGAGGGAGAGGGAGAGGGAGAGGGAGAGAGAGAGAGAGAGAGAGAGAGAGAGAGAGAGAGAGAACAGGGGCGGACCTTCAACAAAAGGTTAGAAAGCACCAGGAGGAGGAGGAGAGAAGAAGAAGAAACGGAGTGAGAGGGTAAGAGAGGAGAAAAAAGTAATGAATAATGGACAAGACAAGAGAAGACAAGACCAGACAAAAGGCAGAGACAGACAAAGAAAGGAAAGGCACGGGAAGAGGGGAAAGGGAGAGTTTGAGGACTGTGCCTCGGGCTCTGTCTGGAGCTGTGTCTGAAGCGTCTTGCCAGTTCGGACTGTTTACCTCTGGTGTTGGGGTGAGGGTAAGGCATGAAGGAGAAGGGAGATGGGTAAGGGGTGAGGGAGAAGGGAGATGCGGAAGGGGAGAGGGAGAAAGGAGAAGGGAGTTGGGTAATGGGTAAGGGAGAAGGGGTGAAGGGTAAGGGGTGAGGGAGAAGGGGAGAAGGGTAAGGGGTGAGGGAGAAGGGAGATGGGTAAGGAGTGAGCGAGAAGGGGAGAGGGGTAAGGGGAAGGGGGAATGGGGAGGGGTGCGGGAGGCGGGGATATATCCAAAGGGGAGATTGTCAAGGAGGAGAAGGGAGGGAGGAAGGAGAGAAAGAATGTAGCGGAGGAAGGAAACAATTTTGTGAGATTTTGGGAAAAGAAGAAGGGAGTGTGTGTAAGAGGATGGAAGGGAGAATCGGAAAGTGGAAGGGGGGGGGAGGAGCTGGTCTTGGATTTGGGGAAAGGGGAAGAAAGGGAGAAGACGAGAGAAATGAGCGAATTTTAAAGAAGGAATTTGGAAGGCAGTGGTATAGCGGAAAGAATAAAGGAGAAAAATAATTGCATAAGAAAGGGGAGTAAGAAGGAGAGAAGGAAAGAAGGAAGCGCCCATGGTATGCGATAAGGTCTTATTTTTAGACTCGAGAGGAAGCGAAGGAAGGAAAGACGAGAGAGAGGGAAGGAAGGAGGGAGGGAGGGAAGGAGGGAAGGAGGGAGGAAGGAAGCGGACAGCAACAAAGGTCGTGTTCGGTTTCACAGGTGGGAGGGGTTGACCTGCTTTCGGAGGGTGGGGGAGTGGGGGGAAGAGTGGAGTGGGGGTTGTACGTGGGATGGAAGGAAGGAGGATAGGAAGAGTGGGGAAAGTTGCAGGGATGTCGATGGTGGTGGTGAGGAGGGTAGTGGTAATAGCGTCGAGGAGGAGGAGGAGGAAGAAGGGAAGAGCAGGAACAGGAACGGCAAGGGGCGAAAGAAGGATAGAGGTGGAATATTGAATCAAAGTAAGGAGTAAGAGGTGGTGGAGGAAGTGAAGGAACTGGAGAAGAGATGGAAGGAATAAAAGAAGTAATCAGAAGGATATGGATATGAAAAACAAATGGGAGGAAGTGGTATAGAAGAGAAGG
>NC_091575.1:29641803-29666803 GCF_042767895.1 Penaeus vannamei
AAAAGTCAGAGAAGGGAATAGAAGGGCTTTCGATGATGGTAGAGAGAGGAAAATATGTGATAAGTGGAGGGACCTCAAAAGTCTTGTGTGTTCGGAGAGGAATGAGAGGAGTGAGGAATAAAAAGAGAGAGGGAGAATGAGAGAGAGAGAGAGTCAGAGTCAGAGTCAGAGTCAGAGTCAGAGTCAGAGTCAGAGTCAGAGTCAGAGTCAGAGTCAGAGTCAGAGTCAGAGTCAGAGTCAGAGTCAGAGACGGAGAGAAAGAGAAGAGGAAGAGATCGGGGACTTAGGGATGGAGAAAGGAAGGAAGGAAGGAAGAAAGGATGTGGGGGAAAATGAGAGAGAAGGGCAGAAAGAGTGAAAGGTGGGGGATGGAGGGGAGAGAGGGTGAGTTGAGAGTGGAAGGGACGAAAGGAAATTGGAAGGAGGGAAAGAAAAAAGGAATGAACGAGAGAGAGAGAGAGAGAGAGAGAGAGAGAGAGAGAGAGAGAGAGAGAGAGAGAGAGAGAGAGAGAGAGAGAGAGAGAGAGAAGGAATGAAACTGAATGAAGAAAGGATGAAAATGGATGAATCAGGATGAAGTGTGAAAAGGGAGAACCAAGGTAATTAATGAAAGAGAGGAACAGAAAAAGAGCAGATGACAAAAGAAAAAGAAATCCGAAGAAAGAAAGTGAAGGTAATTAGCGAAGAAGAGGAAGAGGAAAAGGAGAAAAGGGATAGGAGGAACGAACTACAGAAAGGGAGAACGGCGAAGGTTATTAACAAAATAAGGGAAGAGGCGAAGGGTAAAAAGAAAAAGAAAGAAGGAAAGAAAGAGAAAGAAGAGAGTATGAAAAGAGAGAGCGATGGTAGTTAGCCAATAAAAGAAGAGGTAAAGAGAGAAAAAAAACGTTAGAAAGGAAGGGAGGAAGTACGGGAAGGGAGAGAGAAGGTAATTAGCGTAACCGATGAAAGAGAGAGAGAGAGAAAGAGAAAGAGAGAACCCATAGACAAAAGAAAGGACGAAATGCGAAAAGGGAGAGCGAAGGTAATTAGCGAAGAAGAGGCAGAGGGAAAGGAGAAAAGAAGAAAACGAGAAGCGAAGAACGGAAGGAGTACGAAAAGGGAGTGAGATGGTAATTAGCGAAATAAAAGAAGCAAAGGAAAGAGAGTGATAGTGAGAGTGAGACAGACAAAGAGACACAGAGAGAGAGAGAAACCGAGAGAGAGAGAGAGAGAGAGAGAGAGAGAGAGAGAGAGAGAGAGAGAGAGAGAGAGAGAGAGAGAGAGAGAGAGAGAGAGAGAGAGAGAGAGAGAGAGAGAGAGAGAGAAAGAAAGCGAAAGAGAGAGAGAGAGCGAGAAAGCGAAAGAGAGAGAGAGAGAAAGCGAAAGAGAAACCGAAAGAGAGAGAGAGAGAGAGAGAGAAACCGAAAGAGAGAGAGAGAGCGAGAAAGCGAAAGAGAGAGAGAGAGAGAGAGAGAGAGAGAAACCGAAAGAGAGAGAGAGAGAGAGAGAGAGAGAAACCGAAAGAGAGAGAGAGAGAGAGAGAGAAACCGAAAGAGAGAGAGAGAGAGAGAGAAAGAGAATAGAAAAGACGAAACGCGGAAAGAGAGAGAGAGAGAGAGAGAGAAAGAAACCGAAAGATAAAGAGAGAGAGAAACCGAAAGAGAGAGAGAGAGAGAGAGAGAGAGAGAGAGAGAGAGAGAGAGAGAGAGAGAGAGAGAGAGAGAGAGAAGCCGAAAGAGAGAGAGCGAGAGAAAGAAACCGAAAGAGAGAGAGAGAGAGCGAAAGAGAATAGAAAGGACGAAACGCGGAAAGAGAAAGAGAGAGAGAGAAGAAAGGACGCAACGCGAAAAGGGCGAGCGAGCGAGGGTAATTAGCGAGGCATAAGGCAAAGCCGGTGCTTGCGTGGCCCGAACCCCCGGCCCGTGTTTTATCAGCATCAGTCTTGTTTACGGGAATTACGAGGCGGATTATGAAGGTTTAATGTTCATCAGGGCCGTCCCTTGCCTCGCGCGCCGCCGTTTTTTCGTTGTTTTTTCCGTTTCGGCTTTTTGTTTTTTTCGTTTGGTTTTCCGTTTGTTGCGTTGGTGGTGGCTTAGTTTTTTTATGGAGGGATTTTTGCGCGTTTTCTGTTTTATTTTATTTATTTATTCATGTATTTTTTATTTATTATCAATATTATTATTATTTTTTTTTTTTTTGGGGGGGGGGTTGCTTGTTGGTGTTATTTTTTCTCCTTTTTCCCCGTTTTATAATTTTTGTTGGCTTCGTTATCTTGTACGTTTGTGTAGGTTTTATTTCTGTTTATTCTTTTCTTTTATTATTGTTTTCTTTAATAATTTTTAATATTAGGGGCATTTGTTGGCATTTCGTCTTCGGACTTGAAAATTTTTAAATTTGAGAGAGAGAGAGAGAGAGAGAGACAGAGAGAGAGAGAGAGAGAGAGAGAGAGAGAGAGAGAGAGAGAGAGAGAGAGAGAGAGAGAGAGAGCACTTTTTGGCGGTGGGGAGGAGGAGGAGCGAGGGAGGGGAGGGGAGGGAGGGAGGGAGGGGCGTGGAGCGGACCGCATTGGAAGGGTTACTTTCTCTCCGTCCATCAGCTGTGATGGCTGCCAGGGCGCCGGTGAAAGGTCGAAGAGAGGGCATGGCTTGGTGAGGGGGGCGGGGTATGGGGGGGTATAACCAGGGGGATGTTGGGGAGGTTATAACCAGTGGAGGGTAGAGAGGTTATAGGTTATGATAACCGGAAAGACTTTACGGGATATAACTGGAGATATGTGGGGGTTACGACCAGTAAGAACGTTGAGATAAACGGCCGGCTTGTTAAAATTGTGCGAGGCCCGACCGAGCGACTTTTCACTAATACAGACATGGATGCACACGGATGTAAGTGCATAGCTGTCTCTCCATCCGGTAGATGTACATGTATCTGTCTATCTCTCTCTCTCTCTCTCTCCGGTAGATATGCATGTCTAGAACTGATAGATATGTATATATTTGTGTGTGTATGCATGTCTGTATGGTGAAAAATGATTAGGCCCTCGCGCAATTTTAACAAACCGGACATATAACTAGAAAGATGTGGAGGTTATGTGACCTGTAGGATGTGGAGTTTAAAAACCAGGTGGAGTTTATAACCGGGTGGGTATGACCAAAGGGATGTGGGTGGAGTGAGGAGAGGGGTTATAGCCACAAGGTGTAAGTAGAAATGGTGGGGATTCGAGGCTAGGTCTGGTTGGTGCTATTTCATTTTGGCGTTGTTGTTCGTTTTTTGATGAAAGGTTGTTGTGATTGTGCGACAGGGGGGTTGGAGGGATTTTTTTTTTATTTATTATTATTTTTTTAGAGGAATGATTTGGGGGAAGGGAAGGGGGTGTAAGGGAAGTTATTAGAGGGTGTTTGGGCGTGAGGGGAAGGGGTAAGGGGTGTGAGGGGGGGATGGAAGGATCGGCGGCTGTCCACTCTTGATTCGCTAGCAAGTGTGAAAGATTTATGTCATGCGTAATATAATCTAGTGTGACTTGTAATTCGATCCCCCACTTTTTTTAGGGGGGAGAGGGGCGAGGGGGGTGATTTGTCCAGTCCCCTTTACCTCCCACTTCCCCGTTCATTCCCCCTTCTCCTTTTCCTTTTCCTTTTCCCCCTCTCCACCTCTTTTCCTTTCCCCTTTCTTTTCCCCTCTCCACCTCTTTTCCTTTCCCCTTTCTTTTCCCCCTCTCCACCTCTTTTCCTTTCCCCTTCCCTTTCCCTTCTCTTTCCCTTCTCCTTCCTCGTAAGGGCCCCAATATATGCGTTCTGATAGACATAGGGAGAGGAAGGGAGAGAGGATATGTGGAAGAAAAGGTGTAGATAGAGATCATATTTTAATCCGAGTGGAATAATGTGGCGGAAATCATAACTGGTTAGTTGTAGACTAGGCATTGAAAGTGAGGGAGTAAGTACACTTTTCCTGTTCCCTTTTCTTCTCTCTCTCCCTTTTCTTCTCCCGTCTCCATCTCCATTTCCATTTTCCCCTTCCTATTCCTCCTCCCCCCCCCTCTCCCTCTTTGCAAAGAAGGGGGAGGGGGGGAGGGGCGAGAGAGAGAGAGAGAGAGGGGGGACGCACTGACGGACCACTGTGAGCTTCGATTAAAAAACACGGAAGGCACAAAAGTCGTTTCGTTCGTTACGCCCTTTCAAGCTGGTTAATGGAAGCTGGTTGCCCCCTCCCCCCCCTCCCCTCCCCTCCCGTTTCCCCCTTCTCCCCTCTCCCCCCGTTTCCCCCTTCCCCCCTTTCCCCTTTCCTGTGTCTCCCTTCCCCCTCCCCCCGTTTCCCCATTCCCCCTTTCCCTTTCCTGTGTCTCCCTTCCCCCTCCGTTACCCCCTTCCTTCCCTTTCCTGTGTCCTGTGCCCCCTCCCCTCCCCCTCCCCCTCCCCCTCCCCCGTCCTCATAGCGGAACGCGAATGAGCAACATGGAAGCCCTTGTCAACTCGAGCGATTTGCATCGATGCAGAATTAAAGGTAGCATTGCCTCGCACATAATACGGGCGCGGGGCTAATACACTCACTCGCTCTCGCTGCTCTCGCACTCGCATTCACTCACGCACGCAGACAGACATACACGCAAACACACACACACATACATACACCACACACATACATACACCACACACACATACACCACACATACATACACATACACCACACATACATACATACACATACACTACACACACACATACACTACACACACGCATACACTACACACACGCATACACTACACACACACACGCATAGACTAGACACACGCATACACTACACACACACACACATACACTCCACACACACATATAAACTACACACACACACATACACTACACACACACACACGCACACGCAATACACACACAATACACACACAATACAGACACACACACACACACACACACACACACACACAATACACACACACACACACACACACACACACACAATACACACACACACACACACACACACACACACACACACACACACACACACACACACACACACACACACACACACACACACACACACACACACAACACACACACACACACACACACATACTGAGACAGAGAGAGAGAGAGAGAGAGAGAGAGAGAGAGAGAGAGAGAGAGAGAGAGAGAGAGAGAGAGAGAGAGTGAGAGAGAGAGAAATATGGTAGTGATATTTAATATTTTGAGCGAAAAGGGATTTCAATCTTCCCATCACTCGCTCCGCCCATCGCCACCCCCTTCCCTCAACCCTTCCTCCCTCCCTCCCCCCTCCCCTACTTTAAACCCTCCTTCCTCTCACCCCCTTTTAACCCTCCCTCCCCTTCCCCCCTTTAAGCCCACCCTCCCCACACCCCTTTATGCCTTCCCCTCCCCTCCTCTCTCCTCCTCTCCCCTCCTCCCCATTTTGCCTTCCCTCCCTTCACCCCTTTCCCTGTGCATGCGTGAGCGAAGGCAGCGGGGAAACCCAGCTAGCCTTATCCGAGGGAAATAAGCGGGTAATTATTGTGAAAAAAGGTGTAATTCTAGTTTATGGCGGTTCCGAGCTTATTATAGGTGTTGGGGTGCTCGCCTTCCCCGCTAATTGCTTTTTGGGGGGAAGGGGGGCAGGTGGGGGAGGGTTGGGGAGGGGGGAAAGGGGTTATGTGGGGGAGGGGAGGGTTGAGTAATGGGGGAAAGGGGTTATGTGGGGGAGGGGAGGGTTGAGTAATGGGGAAAGGGGTTATGTGGGGGAGGGGAGGGTTGAGTAATGGGGGAAAGGGGTTAGGTGGGGAGGGTTGGGTTAAGGGGGAAAAAGGTAGGGAGCAGTGGGAAAGGAAGGGGGTTAGGTGGGAGAGGGTTTTCATTGAACGGGGAAAATAGGCCTCTTTTGTGCTTTTCCAGTGGTGCGGGAGGGGGGCGGGAATCATCGGGAATAGGCCTACTGTAGCTGTGCTTTTCCAGTAACTTGTAGCGGCGTGGGAACCTTGACTAATCAATGGAAATAATAGTGTGAATATGAAATGTGAGGTACCAGAGGTTATTTTACCCTTTCATTCTCTCTCTCTCTCTCTCTCTCTCTCTCTCTCTCTCTCTCTCTCTCTCTCTCTCTCTCTCTCTCTCTCTCTCATTCTCTCTCATTCTAACTCTCACTCATTCTCCTTCTCTCTTTTTAGTTAACTAGGATAATAAGTTATTAGTATTTTTTTCTGTCGTATTTTTGCTATTACTGTTGATGATTTACAAACTGATTAGCATCAATGATTTTTTGTCCGAAATTTGGGTCAGCCGAATGCTGGGTCGTTATTTCATTCGGTCGTGAATTATTATATTTTACGCTCGTGTTGGTCAGTCGAGAGGGAGTCTTTTTTTTGCGCGCGTTAAAAAAAAAAAAAAAAAAAAAAAAAAAAAAGTTTTAGGCTGATTATTTTGCGCACGTTAAAAAAAAAAGTTTTAGGCTGATTATTTTGCGCACGTTAAAAAAAAAGTTTTAGGCTGATTATTTTGTTGGTTAGGAGGAGCTTTTAATTTCTGCGCTGATTTCTGATTTAGGAAATGTGTGTATGTTTTTATTTTTTATTTCTTTATTTTTATTATTATTATTATTATTATTATTATTATTATTATTATTATTATTATTATTATTATTATTATTATCATTATTATTATTATTATTATTATTATTATTATTATTATTTTTGTAGAATTCTCTTTGATTCGGTACTTAGGTTTTGATTTTTTTTCTTCAATGATTTACAAAGGTTTGGAAGTTTTACGTCTACTTGCTAGATCCTTTTCGGGGTATTTCCTCCCCGTTTTATTGCCGGAAGAAAAAGCCTAACTTTTTGTTGGAAGAAAATCAGTCAAGTTCACAGAAAAGGAAAAAGTATATATTGTTTACGTTCTTTGTATGCATCTCGGGAGTATTTTTTCCCCTATTTATTTCCATTTATTTTTCTGTACGTAAACGTGTTTTTTTTCGCCAATAATTCCTCTTTGAGTTTGAAATCCTATAGCCTAAAAAATATGGAAGGAGGGGGGGCGGGGGGGGGGGGGGGGGGGGGGGGGCAGAACAAACATACAAAAGCCTTTGTTGGAATATGTGTTGTTTGTTCCTTTATCGCGACTTCAAAGGATCCCGGAGGAGGGAGGGGAGGGGAGGGGGAGGGTAGGTTTGGACGCCGGTGCAACAACGGCACAAAAGCCTCGGAATTTTTTTTTTTTTTTTCTTTTTCCTTTTTTTTTGATGTTTTGATTTTTGTTTTTGTGTGTTATTCTTTTGCGATGGATGATATAGGGAAATATGTCTTGATTCTTTCTTTTTTTTTTTTTTTTACATTTTTGTCGACTGATTTTGAACTTGCATATGGAGGATGTAGCCTCTCGAATCATGGTTTTCTTTGTCGTCGCTTGACAAATTCCGAATGAACTGTTCTTTGTTTGGATGAGACGAGGCCATCGCCATTTGTTTACTTAAGTGCACTTTGAGAGGCAAATGGAGGGAGGCATTTGATTAGAAAAGAATATTAAGATAAAGGCTGGATTGATGGATAAGGAAATGTGCATTTGATTAGAAAAAAGAATAAAGAAAAAGGCTGAATTGATGGATAGGGAAATAAGGTTGATTGTAAGAATAGACGGAAAGGAGAAAAGATTAGAATGTAAACGAGAACACGGATCAAATAGGAAAAGAGAAGGAGATGAACAGGGAAGAAAAGAAAGAGGCAAATAAAATCACGGACCAAGGGGAAAAAAGAGGAATGAATGGAGGAATAAAATAGGGAAAAATGACAGAAACCGTAGCATAATAAAGTCATGATCACAGACATAATATAACGTCGTCGTCATCATCATCATCACAGTCATCACCGTTTTCTCTCTTCCCTGTGACGTCATCACTCCTCTTCTTCCCGGTCTTGGTGGGAGTGGGTTGCCACTTTCTCCATAAAGATGATCATTTCCTTTCGAAAGGTAACGAGGTAGAGAAGGAGGAGGAGGAGGTAGAGGTAGAGGAGGAAGTGGAGGTAGAGGGAGGAGGAGGAGGAGGTAGAGGTAGAGGAGGTGAAGGTAGAGGAGGAGATGGAGGAGGAGGAGGAGGTAGAAGAGGAGGTGGAGGTAGAGGGAGGAGGAGGAGGAGGTAGAGGTAGAGGAGGTGAAGGTAGAGGAGAAGAGGGAGGAGGAGGAGGGGGTAGAGGTAGAGAAGATGAGCGAGGAGGCTTGAGAAAAGGTGTAACAAATGAGCGCGGGGAGATCGGCGGGCTGTCGACAATGACCCTCCTCTTCGAATTCGTGGGGAGGATGACAGGTTCGTGTGGAGAGAGAGAGAGAGAGAGAGAGAGAGAGAGAGAGAGAGAGAGAGAGAGAGAGAGAGAGAGAGAGAGAGAGAGAGAGAGAGAGAGAGAGAGAGGGGGGGGGGTCCTCCTCCGTGGGCGTGGGTGTGGGCGGCGGGTAGACGAGGGCGGCCGCGTTTCGAGGCGTCGGTCGGGCACGTTCACTTTCATTGGGGCACCGGCAGGGCGGGCGGGCGGCGGCGGGGCTTCCCTGGCCGGTGCGGGTTGGAACTTTCGTCTCGGCGAAGCGCACTTTCACTCGCCAAGGTTCCCCGTGGGTGGGAGGAGAGGAGGAGGAGGAGGGGGGTTGTGTTGTGTGTGGATGTACGTATGTGTGTATGTATGAACGTGTGTGTGTGTGGGGGGGGGGTCCGTGTGTGTGTGTATGTATGTACGTATGTATGTATGAACGTGTGTGTGGAGGGGGATCCGTGTGTGTGTGTGTGTGTGTGTGTGTGTGCGTGTGCGTGTGCATCCGTGTCCGTCCAGCCTACCAGGAACACCTTTTTACGGGATGAGCATTTCCTTTCCTCTTCTCTCTCCTCTCGTTTCTTCCTTTCTTTACTCTGTCCATTACCTATTACCACCGCGTTCATCCTATTTTCCTTCCAGGACCTTCTCTACCTCTCTTTCTCTTTCTTTCCTCGCTCTCTTTCTCTTCCCTCCTCCTCACTCCTCCTCCTCCTCCTCCTCCGCTTCTCTCCTTTCCCTCCTCCTCCTCCTCCTCCTCCTCCGCTTCTCTCCTTTCCCTCCTCCTCCTCCTCTCCTCTCCTTTCCCTCCTCCTCCTCCTCCTCCTCTCCTCTCCTTTCCCTCCTCCTCCTCCTGTCCTCTCCTCCTCCTCTCCTTACCCTCCTCCTCCTCCTCCTCCTCCTCCTCCTCTCTCCCCTCCTCCTCTCCTCTCTCCCCCTCCCCTCCTCCTCCTCCTCCTCCTCCTCCTCTTCCTCCTCCCCTCCTCCCTCTCTCTCCTCTCCCCACCTCCTCTTCTCCCTCCCCCTCCTCCTCTCCTCCTCCTCTCTCCTCCTCCTCCTCCCCCTCCTCCCCCCCCCTCTCCTTTCTTCATCCACCACGTGTCCTGCCCCGCGCCCCTCTCCCCACGCGGTTTACCTGTGGATCCCTCTGCTTGCGGCCCTGCTCACGTCCTCGCGGGTGAAGGCCGGGGGAAGCAGAGACAAAAGGAGAGGAGAAAGAAGCGAAGGATGAATTAATGAATGATTTGCATAAAGCGGGACTGTGAAAGAGAAAGAGAAAAAAGATTGATTTTTTTCTCTTCTCTGTAGAATGCGAGAGAGGAAAAAGATGGATTCACTTCCTAGTTGTTGTTGTTTTTTTTCTTATTCTTTTCCCTGACTTTCTCTCTCGTTCCTACTTCCTCTTCCTCCCCCTCTCTCCTTCCCTAGCCCTACATCTTTTACAACCTCCATCTCCCTCTCTCCCTCTTACTCCTTCCATCCACTCCTCCTCTCTCCCACTTCTTCCCTCCCTCCCTCTTATTCCTTCCATCCACTCCTCCTCTCTCTCTCACTTCTTTCCTCCCCCCTCCCTCCCTCCCTCCCTTCCCACTCTCCATCCTTCCCTCTTGCCTCCCTTCCTCCCTCCCTTCCTCCCTCCCTTCCTCCCTCCCTTCCTCGCGTCCGTCCGTCCGTACCCTGGCCTTTCGTTGCGAGGGAAGCTGTTATGCAAGATCGCGTCGGGTCGGGGCGAGCGGGATTAGAACGGACCCGCCGTGGTGTTTTTTTTATGTATATATGTATGTATACGTGATTTGCATAGGTTGAGGGAAGATTCGTTTTATTTTTTTTTTTATTTTTTTTTTCGATTTTGTGTGTGTGTGTGTGTGTGTGTGTGTGTGTGTGTGTGTGTGTGTGTGTGTGTGTGTGTGTGTGTGTGTGTGTGTGTGTGTGTGTGTGTGTGTGTGTATGGAGAGATTTGGTGGTGTCTTGGAGGGAGCGAGTGAGCGAGTAAAGAAGCGGTTAAAGAATGAGTGAGTGAGTGAGCGAGCGTGCGAATGAGTGTTGCATAGCGGTCGGGTGTTGTTGCAAGCTTGCCTGTTCTGGTCCGGTCCGGCAGTATGTCCTTTACCAGGGCCTCAAGGTCAGCCTGTGATTATAACGCTCCCTTCCCAAACGGCCTCGTCTCTGCGGCGTTATTAGGGAGTCCTAAGCCGTCCCGAGGAGACTGTTGTTGTTTGGGAGTCCTAGTCCTAAGCCGTCCCTAGGAGAGTGTTGTTTGGGAGTCCTAAGCCGTCCCTAGGAGAGTGTCGTTGTTTGGGAGTCCTAAGCCGTCCCTAGGAGAGTGTTGTTGTTTGGGAGTCCTAAGCCGTCCCTAGGAGAGTGTCGTTGTTTGGGAGTCCTAAGCCGTCCCTAGGAGAGTGTTGTTGTTTGGGAGTCCTAAGCCGTCCCTAGGAGAGTGTTGTTGTTTGGGAGACCTAAGCCATCCCTAGGAGAGTGTTGTTTGGGAGTCCTAAGCCATCCCTAGGAGAGTGTTGTTTGGGAGTCCTAGTCCTAAGCCGTCCCTAGGAGACTGTTGTTTGGGAGTCCTAAGCCGTCCCTAGGAGAGTGTTGTTGTTCGGGAGTCCTACGCCGTCCTAAGAAATTTTTGGGATCCTTTTGGGATCCTTGTACAGACGCCCTTGTTTAGTTGCCCTTAGCCAGGCGCCGGTTCTCCTCATTTCGCTATCCTTTATGCAGGTCCTCCATATTTGTTTATTGGAGTAGTTTGAAGTCATTGGTCGTCCTTGTGTAGAAATCTGGTCGCCCTTATATGTAGTCCTTTGTAGCCTCTTTATAGTCATTTGCTCGTCCTTTTTTAGTCCGTAGTTAGCCCCCTTTATATTAGATTGGTCGTCCTTATCAAGGTCGCAAGAGCCCCATTGTAGCCATTCGGTCGTTCTTATGTGGGTCTAATTAGCCCCAGTATAGCAGTTTGGGCTTTCTTACATGCATAATTAACCCTCCCATACACTCGCTCCCTCCCTTTCCTCCGCAATACGGCAGCTGCGCAGAGGTGATCCCACCGGCGGCTCGTAACACCTGTCCAACTTGAGGCGATGCAACCCATCGGTCTTCTGGTGTCGTCTGGTATCGCCTTGTATCGCCTTGTCTGGTATCGCCTTGTGTTGCCTTGTGTCATCTGGTATCGCCTCGTATCGCCTTGTCTGGTATCGCCTTGTGTTGCCTTGTGTCATCTGGTATCGCCTCGTTTCGCCTTGTCGTCTGGTATGGCCTGATATCGTATCGCCTCGTATCACCCGGTATCGCCTCGTATCGGACCGTCGTGTGCCGCCGACCTACCGTAACGGAACGCCGATTCCGCCACTTCGCTGTTTACGGGGCGATGGTTTTCCGTTACGTTCGGGGGAGGGGGGAAGGGGGGGGCGTCTTCTTTGGTAGTGTTACGTGAGAGGGAGTGGGAGGGGAGGGGGGTTGGGGAGAGGGAGGGAGTGGGTGGTTGGGTAAGAGGTAGTTGGTGGATGGGTAAGGGGGGGGGGGGGGGTTGGTGAGTGAGTGAGGAGGGGGGGGGTGAGTGAGAGTGAGGGAGGGGTGAGTAAGAGTGAGAGTAAAAGGATGGGTGGACGAGAGTCCGAAAGAAAGTGTGTGGGCATGTGCTTTTGAGCGCGTGTGTGTGTGCGTGTGCGTGTGGAGGAGGGGGATTGTGTTGTGGTCTTGAGCAAGGTCTGCTGAGTGAGCGTAACACCACCTGTTTTCCTACCCCCCCTCCCCCTTCCCCCACCTGCCCCTCACTCCCACCTTATCGTCCTCTCCCTTTCCCTCTCTCCCTCCTTTCTTCGCCGTTTCTCCCCCTTTCGTTGCGTGACAAGGGAGGGAGAGGGGAATGGGGGGGGGGAGACGCTTCTTAATGCTAGTTAAATGGTGAGCGGAACAGCTGATGTATGCAGCTACCACTGTTCCTCCTTTCCTTCTTCGTCCCTTCCTCCCCTTCGTCTTCCTTCTTTTCATTTTCTTCCTCACATATCTCCCTCGCTTCACTTCACTTTCATCTTCGGCTGTGCTCTTTTCATTTCGAAAATTCTGTGAATTGATAAGTGTATTTCAAAGTAATGTTTCTTTTTTCTCTCTCTCCATCTTCCTGCTTCCCTCTTCCCCCTACTCTCCTCACTACCTACCTCCTATCTCCTCCCTCCCTCCGCTCTCCTTCCTCCTCCCTCCTCCCTCCTCCTTCGTCCCCCCTCCCTCTCTCCCTCCCTCCCCTATCATTCCTCCTTCCTCCCTCCGCTCTTCTTCCTCCTTCCTCCATTCTACCTCCATACTTCCCTCCCTCGCTCTTCCCTCCTCCCTACCTCCCTGCCTCCCTGCCTCCCTCCTCTCTCCTCCCTACCTACCTCCGTCCCTCCTCCCTCCTCCCTCCTCCCTCCTCCTCTGCGGCAGTGAGTGGGTCGGCGAGCGAGTGTGGGACGGAGGTGGTTGGTGGCGGCGCTCATGCCCAGTTGGGCGCGCGAGTCTCTCCCGTGGAGACCTCCTCCGCCACCTTCTCAGGGCGGCTCACGCTGCACATACACACACACATACACACCTGCCTGCCTGCCTGTCGCTCTCTCTTTCTCTCTCTCCCTCTCCCCCCTCTCTTTCCCTCTGTCTCTGTTTCTCTCGCTTTCGTCCCTCTCCCTTCACTTTGCATCGCGTGCACACATCCACCTGCCCTTCTCCCATTCATTACGAGCCCCTCCCCCTGCTTCCCTCCCTGCCTGCCTCTATTTTTACCTCTAAAAAGAAACACCTGTCCGGCCTGCCCTCTGTCCTCCCTCCCGCCGTCGCCGCGTGATCGGGGCGGGAACACCTGCTCTCGATCTCGCATCTGTGATGAAAGAACCGGATCTGGAATGACCTCGTGACGGCGTCCGGCGAAGGACCTCCCCCGCCTCCTCCTCCTTCTCCTTTTTCTCCTCCCTTCTCTCGTTCTCATTCTCCTACTCCTTACACCATTTTTGTCACTCTTCCGAAAAGAAGAAAAATTTATAAAGTTGTGCGCGTTGTCTCCGAAGGATGTGTTGGCCTCACCTGAGCTCTCGAGGGTGAGTGTCGAGCCTCGTCGTGGGAAGTGAGTGGCCCCGTCGAGGGCGGTGGGTTCGGAGGCTCGCTCGTGTGTCGGCGAATGAAAGCAAGCCGAAGCAAGCGAAGGAAAGCAAAGCAAGCAAGCAATCGAGCAGGCAAGGTCTAAGTGAAGGGGGCCGCTCCGAGCCCGTGCTCCTCCCACCCCCCTTCCCCCTTGGCCCCTCCCCCTTCCCCGCAGCGCCAGCGGCCCATCAGCGGCGCGGAGTTGTGTCGCGGAGGGAGATAAGTGCGGTGATAGTGCTGGCTGTGACGACACGTGACGTCTTGAAGGCGCCGAGTCGGTTAACCCAAGGATAACACGTGAGAGCGAGTGTCGCCGAAGAGATCCTTCCAAATATCGGATCGGCAGAGCGACGGAGGCCAAGCCTGTGCGGCCGCGTGTGTGACGGGCGTGTAACGGGGGAGCGCAGTGATAACGGCGCCAGGCAGTGGCCGAGCGAGGCACAGGCGGAGGTAACGGTCGCTGGCCGTAAGAGAAGCCACTTAGTTGCTCCTGCTTGCTGCTGGCTGCCTGCACCACCTTCGTCGACTCTCACCTTTGCTCTTTGGCTGCTACTGCCTCCACGTCTCCGTAGGCTCGCCTCGCCTCCCCTGCCCTCTCCGCCCTTCTCTCCGTCCCGTTATCGCCGTCCCTCCTTTCACCTTCGTTTTAGCGCCCCTTCCCTGCGTCCCGCGGCATTGTCCTCCTCCTTCCCTGCGCCTGCCCTTCATTCCGAGTCCGAGGTGTTCGTCTGCAGCGCTTCCCTCCGGTGTTCAGTGAATGTGCAAGCACCATATCCCGCGCACTGTATCCCCGCATGAGAGTGCCTGATCCCGCGGTCCGCTACGCCCAGCCCCGTCCGCCTACCTTCTGAGGGTGGAAGGTGGAAGGCAGGACGTGCGCGTCCTTGGAGGTGTCCTTTGTGGCGGACCTGTAGGGTGAGTGGCCAGCCCTAACCCTTAACGCGTGCGGCCAGCTCCAGCCCCGATCCTGGCGAGGTGCACGCAGGTGAGCGTCGGGCGTGCGAGAGGGAGGCCGAGGAAGCGAGAGAGAGAGAGTGAGGGAATCGCGGGCGTCGGAAGTGGTGCTCGTGATCCGCGTGCCGCAAACCCCACCATATTGGAGACCTGAATACCGCTCCGTGTTCAGCGCGTCGTGTGTGTCTGTGTCTGTGTCTGTGTGAGATCCTCGTTATCTCTTGCCGTGGCGGAGAAAGATATAAGAGAATTGACGGCGAGATTAGATAGCCAACCCCGGTGGTGTTTGTGCAAGATTTGGGGATTTGTGTCTGTGCAGTGAATCTCGGGGAGGAAGTAGAATGTGAAAAGATTGTCAAAAAAGGCATAGAATTATACGAAATTGGTGCAAAACAGTGTTGTCCTCCTGGCTCTACCCGGAGTAAGGCCAAACCACACCCTTTTTACCCCCCTGCCCCCCCCCCCCCCCTGCCTCCCACTCGGCTTAATAAGTCTATCGGTAACACAAGCCAAGGAGACTCGAACCATGGCTTGGCAGGGCAGGTGAATAATTAAAAAAAAAAAAAATAAAATCAAAAGGATCGTCCAAACAGGAGCGCCGCCTGGCCTATGCTGGACCCCAACTTCTTCACAGGAGCGACGCTGTGGTGAGTGGTGATGTGGTGGTGATGTGGTGGTGATGTGGTGGTGACTTGGACGGATCAGACAGTGACGGCTGAACGGTGAACGCACACGTGGCCAGGTAACACGAACTGTCACCATCTGCTTGGGTTTTCCTGGGGGAGGGGGGTGGACAGGGGGAAGGGAGGGAGGAGGGGGAGTTTAGTGGCAAGGATAGTGTGCTGGGGATTCTGGGCAGGGAGTTGGAGTGTGGGAATAGGAGGGAGTGGATAGGGGCGGAGGGAGGGAGGGAGTGGATAGGAGGGGAGGGAAGGAGTGGAATGGATAGGAGGGAGGGTGGGGGAGAGAACTAAGGAGGAGGAATCGATGGATGAATGGATAAATGAAGTGAATAATGGAGGCTGGCCTAGGCCTATTTTGTTGTGTATTTCTTCGAGCTCGTTATGTGCTTCCCTCCCTCCCTCTCTCTCTCCGTCCCTCCCTGCCCATACCCACCTACTCTCTCTCTCTCATTCTCCCTCTCCCCTCCCCCCCCCCTTGCATCACTCCTTCTCCCTCTTCTCTCCCTCTCTTTGTTATGGATGAGGGTGCCTGCGCGAGGATGTGACGTGGGCGATGCCTTCCAGGGTGAATGTTGCGGGTTGGTTACAAAGAAGGGCTTTGGGGGTGAAACAGCTCTCGGAGTGGCGTAGCGAACCCACTTTGCCGGAACACCTTGTAAGGAAAGTGAAAACGAACGAGGGTGCCAGCTGACGGGCCCTCCCCCCCCTCCTCCTCCTGGCCCCTGCTTCTCCTGTCTCTCTCTGTTTCTCTTTTTCTTTGTTTCTCTTTCTGGTTCTTTTTCTCGTGGCCTCTTTCTTTTTCGTCCTCTCTCTCGTCCTCTCTCGTCCTCTCTCTCTCTCTCTCTCTCTCTCTCTCTCTCTCTCTCTCTCTCTCTCTCTCTCTCTCTGTGTGTGTGTGTGTGTGTGTGTGTGTGTGTGTGTGTGTGTGTGTGTGTGTGTGTGTGTGTGTGTGTGTGTGTGTGTGTGTGTGTGTGTGTGTGTGTGTGTGTGTGTGTGTGTGTGTGTGTGTGTGTCCTTCCCATCTCCACTTTCATTTCCTTGACTCCCCTTATCTTTCTTTAATCACATCACCCCCCATTTCTTTTCTCCCCTTTTTCCTTTTCCCCCAATCCTATCGGCACCTTTAACTTCGCCTCCTCCTTCGCTGGCCGATTCTGCGCGGACTCGTACCCTTTGGAGGACTCCTTTCTTGTGGACTCGACCATGACTTTTGTCCTTCAGCATTGACTTTGCAACAGCATGTTCAGTTGTTTTTTTTTTCTGACGAGGTCCTCCCCTCTCCCCACTACCCTCTGTCCATTCCTCGCTCCCCTCTATCTAGTCCCTTTTCCTCTTTGTCTCTCTGTCTATTTCTCGCTCTCTCTCTCTCTCTCTCTCTGTCTCTGTCTGTTTCTCGCGCTCTCTCTCTCTGTCTGTTTCTCTCTCTCTCTCTCTCTCTCTCTCTCTCTCTGTCTCTCTCTCTCTCTCTCTCTCTCTCTCTCTCTCTCTCTCTCTCTCTCTCTCTCTCTCTCTCCCGCCCCTCTCCCCTTTATCCAGCCCCTCTCCCCTCTCCCCTCTATCCAGTTCCCTCTCCCCTCTCCCCTCTCCCCCGTATCAAGGTCGGTAGCGTGACTTCGCCTTGTCTTAAGATCACCATTCTTTTGGTATTTGATGTATCCCCAGTTTTTCCTCCCGCTACACCTCACTTTTTCGTGCGCGAGGGTATTCCAGTCCTCTTTAGGCTGTAATTATCGTTCTATGCTAGCTTCAAAACACACACTAGGTCCTTTGATGTATAGGGGCACCAGAATGTTCTTTTTTGTTGTTTTTGGGGGGTATACCTTTTTTTTTTTTTTTTGTCTCTCCTGTATGGTATTTTTTGTAGTGCTTTTTGGTATTTCAGTCCCTTTGATAGAGTGGTCATTTTTCGATACCAGTTCCTAAATATAATGTGTGTTTTGATATGCGAGACTACCGCAATGCCATGTTGGGACATTCTTTGACGTGTATACTTTTTCTTTCACACACTATAGTTTTTTTACGTTTTTTTTCTATCGTAGCCCCCATACCGATGTAATTTATTTCGATACCAACCGCGTCAAAAACACACTTCTTTTGTTACGTAAACCCACCACAATGCTCTTTTTTATTTTCATTCTAACTACGTAACCCTTTTTTATATATCAACCACATACCCAGTATCTTATTTATGTATTTATTTTACTTTTTTAGTTACTTATCTATTCTCAATACAAACCAGTCAAAAAAAGCGTGCGTGAGGTCTGCGATCATTTAGACTCCTCGATCGCACCCAGTCTGCAATGAAACGAAAGTAAAATGATTTGATGGTTTAATGGTTTCCTTGTTGCCTTCCACCCGAGCGGAAACGGAGTCGCACGAAATGCAGGCGGCGGCGGCGGCGGCGGCGGAATGGGAAATGCCTCGCTTCAAGAGCTACCCGGCAATCATCATGGGCAATCGGGGTGGTTTTCTTCGTCGGGCCTGATCCAACTACTTCGGGGAGATCGTGTGGTGGCGGGTGGGGGGTGGGGAAGGGGCGGGGGGGGGGAGGGGCGGAGGGGCGGACGGGCGTGTGTTGTGCTTGTTTGGGAGAGTGGGTGGTTTGGTGTGGGTGGGTGGGTGGGTGGATGGGGGTTGTGGGTTGGTTATTTTTCGGGTGTGAGGGTCTGCTTTGTGGTGTTTCTCGTCTGTTGGTCTTTTCGTCGTCGCCTCTGCTCTCGTTTTTTGCTGTATGTTCTTTGTTTATATTCTCTCGTCTCTCCCTCTCTCTCTCCCTCTCCCTCCCTTTCTTTTCCTACTCCCTCCCCTTCACTTTTCTACTTCTGCGCCTGCTTCTATCTCTATCCCCCTTTCTCATCCCTCTCTCACTCCCTTCCCCCCTCTCTCACTCCTTCTCCCTCCCTCTCCCCCTCCCTCTCTCTTTCCCTCTCTCTTTCCCTCTCTCCCTCCCTCTCCCTCTCCCTCTCCCTCTCCCTCCCCCCTTCCTATCCAGCTGTCATCCCACCGTAATTCAGCAGGACGCGGCCCTGGCGAGATAAGGTTCCATAGGTCAGACGGCGCAGGAGGGTAAACAATGGTAATCGAGCACCCAGAGGAACATTCACTCTCACTTTCACTAGCGGCGGTGGGGTAGGGTCCCACCTTTCTCCTCCCTCCTCCACCCCCTCCCCCTCGTTCCACCGTATAAGACTCCCATGTCCCCCCAGACCCCTCACCTTCTCCCCCTCCTCCTCCTCCTCCTTACTCTCTTCTCCCTCCCCCACCCCCTGCATCCTCCGCCCCCTCCTCGCCCCCCTCTTCCCTCCCTCCCGGTCATCCCCACCACTCCCCCAGGCCCTGGCGAAGAAAGTAGTCGTCGTCGTCTCGCGCCGTCGGTGGAGGAGCTGGGGGGGCAGGGGGTGTCAGGGGGCTGGTTGGGTTGCC
Organism: Penaeus vannamei; assembly: GCF_042767895.1. NCBI lineage: Eukaryota > Metazoa > Arthropoda > Malacostraca > Decapoda > Penaeidae > Penaeus > Penaeus vannamei. The sequence continues at coordinate 29,660,242 of NC_091575.1, forward strand.
GGCAGTGTTTTTTGTTTGTAAAGCTTTCATTGTTTTTTTGTTTTTGTCGTCGTCGTTGTTGTTGAGATGCGAGGATTCGGACGAGGCGATGGTGCGTGTCGGATTGGATTTTCGTTGCGGACAGACGCACGCACGCACGCATTCAAGCACTCGCGCATCACCGGTTATGGTGTTGATGGTCTTAGGAGGTGAGAGGGGGAAGGAAGGGTGTGTGAGAGAGGAACGAAAAGAGGAAAAAAAAGACCTGGAACAATAAGGAAGAAATTCGAAAAAGGGAAGGAGGGAGGAAGAAGAGAAATGGTCGTTGTTGTATTTGCACAAGACGAGGATTGTTGGCCACACAGGTGATCCATCTTGGAGGGGGTTGTGGGCTCCTCTTGGACTACGGGGAGGATGCAGGCTGGAGTTTGTTGTTGTTGTTTCTGTGGTTGAACTATTATTTTTCTTTTATTGGTGTTGTTGTTGTTATTGTTTGTTTATATTGTTTTTTTTGTTATTTTTTTAATTATTTTATTATTATTGCCATTGTTGTTATTGTTAGTGTTAGTGTTGGTATAAATGGTATCAGCCATTCTTACCGCTTAAAGGTTCGGGTGTAACTTTCTATTGTGTTTTCAGAAACTTTGTACTCGTGCTTGTGAGTGGACGATCCGGATCTTAGCTTTTCATGTTCGTTGTTTAATTTCACTGTGTTCCACTCCTGTCCCTTCTCTTTCTTTCCCTTCCACTCCCCCCTTTTTCTCATTTCTACTTTGCCAACCCTTTCTGTCCCTTGGTTATTCCCAATTCGCTTTCCTCAACCCTTCCATGTGTTGTGTTGTGCTAATGCTCTTTCGTTTGCCAACCGTCCTTCTCTCTCTCTCCCCTCTCTCCTCTTTCTCTCCTGCCTCTCCCCTTGATCTCCCTCTTTTTCCCTATTTCCCTCTGTCCCATCCCATCCTCCCTCCTTTCCAAATACTGCTCTCCTTCGCCTCCCCGCCCTCCCTTCCCATCCAAATACTAATACAACCCAATCCCCCTCTTTCTCTCTCTCCCCCTCTCACCTTTCCCCACCTCCCTTTCAAATTATTACACTCCTTTCTCTACCTCTCCCCTTCCTCCCTCCCTCCCCTCTTTCCCTCTCCCAACTCCACCTTATCCTGCAACCACCCATCCTATTCCCCCTCTCCCCCCCAATCCCTCACTCAGCCCCTCCCCATTACCCATCCTACCCTCCCTTCCTCCGCCTATCACCTCGCCCTCCCCTCCCCCTCCCCCTCCCCCTCTTGATATCCGTGCAGTGTTGCGAAACGTGAAAATGATTGTTGCTATTGAATATTTGATTTGCAGCCTCCCATTGTTAGGCGTGAGGGCCGAGGCTTCATTGTACGTCCCCTCCTCCCCCTCCTCCTCCTCCCCCTCCTCCCCTCACCTGACGTGTGGTGTGTGTGTGTGACGTCAGAGGGGAGCATCTCGACGTGACATCAAGACGTAATAAAGAGGTGGATATGTAAATAAGCTTGGAGGAAAGGGGGAGGGAGGAATGAAGATGAGGAGAGGAAGGAAAGCGAGGGGAAGGGATGGAGGGAGGGGTGAAGATGGGTAGGGAAAGTGAGGGGATAGATGAAGGGAGGGGTGTGGATAGAAGGGAAAATACGGGGATAGGTAAAGAGAGGGATAAGGGTAAGTAGGAAAAATGAGGGGATAGATGGAAGGTGAAATCCGGGGGTGTATGGAGGAAGGGATAAGGTTAAAAATGAAAGCGTGGGAGTAAATGTAGGGGAAGACAACAGGGATGGCAAGCAAGGAAATGGATGAAGGGAGGGACCAAGAGAAACAAGGTAAACAAAGAAACAAATGAAGGGGGAATTAAGTGATGCTGTGCCGATGCAGAGGATGTGAGTTGGATGTGGCAGAGAGATTGCATAGTGGGGGGGAGGGGGGTTAGTCTTGGGTATAGGAAAGGGGGGGTACATGAACGAATAAATCCAAGTGGTGTTTGTTTGTTTGTTTGTATGGGTGATTTAGCACGCGGTGTTGCGACACTGGTGTTTGTATAGGTAGGAAGCCATTGTCTACTTAGGGTTTTTTTTTTTTTTGTGTGTGTGTGTGTGTGTGTGTGTGTGTGTGTGTGTGTGTGTGTGTGTGTTTTCGTTCTCGTCTTTAGCACTCAGTCTGTGTTGCTGGCTGCATAATTTTCCTCTTTTTTAATTATTCAAACTTTTTTTTTATTTTTTTTTAGGAAGAACGAAATAATGGAAAGTGAACAAGTAATTAGCGGGTTTATTTGCTGACCTTGACGACGCAGATACCGGCATATTGCCTCTCGCCCCTTCCCCACCGACGTATCGGTTCCAGCTCGTTTTCCAATTATCCCGAACTGTTTAAATATTATGTATAGGGGGAGAGGAGAGGAGAGGAGAAGAGAGGAGAGGAGAGGAGAGGAGAGGAGAGGAGAAAGGAGAGGAGAGGAGGGGAGAGGAGAGGAGGGGAGACGAGAGGAGATGAGAAAGGAGAGGAGAGGAGAGGAGAAAGGAGAGGAGAGGAGAAAGGAGAGGAGAGGAGAAAGGAGAGGAGAGGAGAAAGGAGAGGAGAGGAGAAAGGAGAGGAGAGGAAAAAGGAGAGGAGAGGAGAGGAGAGAAATCTGAGATGTGTGTAAAAAGAGAGACAGAGACAGAGACAAAGACAGACGGAGAGAGATTGGATATTAGTCTGCGTGCGCGCGTGCCTGAGTTAGTGAGAGAAAGATGGTTAGTGACTAAGTGGATAAGTAAGTAAATGAGTGTGAGTGAGTGAGAATGATTGAATGGGTGAGTGAGGGAGAGTAAATGAATGAGAAAGTGAGTGAGTGAGTGAGTGAGAATTATTGAATGGGTGAGTGAGGGAGAGTAAATGAATAAGAAAGTGTGTGAGTGAGAATTCCTGTGAGTCAGTGAGTGAGTGAGAATTCCCGTGAGTGAGTGAGTGAGTGAGAATTCCTGTGAGTAGTGAGTGAGTGAGAATTCCTGTGAGTGAGTGAGTGAGTTAGAATTCCTGAGAGTGAGTGAGTGCATGAGTTGGGCGAGTGAGGCAAAGGGAGAGAGCGCGGAGGCCTGCGGTGAGTAAGGAAGCCTCCACTCTAGGTTTTAACGAAACTCCGTGTCGTGTTGATTGATTGGTCTGTGTTGTTCAGCCAATCAGCTCGTGCATTGCGTGAACGAAGGTTTTTGCGAAACTAGGTGAGTAGAGAGACCCTGCAAGAGATCTGTCACTTTATCTCCGTGTATCTCGGTCTGTCTGTCTGTCTTTCTGTCTTTCTGTCTATTCAGTGAGTTAACAAACCTCCTAAGATTTCGTTTTATCAATAGCATCGTAATATTTGAATATCTACTTTTTTTTTGGGGGGGGTAGACATCATTAAAAATAAAAAAATGTGTAATGGTATTTTAGTCATCCGACCATCGCCAAAGATATAAACACGAGGAGACTTAGGCGAGTGTGATATTATAATCGACAGTTTAAAATGATATAACGGTATCGAAAAAAAAAAATAAAATGTTCACACGTTTAATGCTTATTTTAACTCTGGCGAGAAGCTGTCCCATAAACCTCCCGGCGGCGGCCTGACGTGTGTGGCAGGACGTGGAAGACGAGGCTAACGGGGCAGACTCCATCATCAGTCGGTGATTAATCGGCGAGGGAGATTAAAGAGGAAGGCAGGATGACCGAGACTCCCGCGGGTGGGTTTTCGGGTGGGTGGGCGGGTGGGCGGTGGTTTGGTGACGGGGCGGGGTGGGGTGGTTGCGTGGGCGGGGGTAGGGGGAAAGGGGGTAGGGCTGGTTCTTGTTTGTTTGTTGTTTTTCTCTTTTCTCTTGCGTTCTTTTTCTTTTTCTCTTTCTCGCGTTCTCTTTCTTTTTCTCTTTCTCTTGCGTTATCTTCCTCTTTCTCTTCATCTTGCGTTCTCTTTCTCTTTTTCTTTCTCTTGCGTTATCTTTCTCTTTCTTTTGCTCTTGCGTTCCCTTTCTCTTTCTCGTTCTCGTGCTTTTATTTATGTTGTCGATGAGAGAGAAAGTGAAAGAAAGAGAGAGAAAGAGATCCGGAACGGGATACTTGGCTGGAAATTGATGATCGGTAACGATATTTGTTTTTGTTATTATTATTATTATTATTAATATTATTATTATTATTATTATTATTATTATTATTACTTTATTATCATTTATTGTTATTATTATTACTTTATTATTACTTATTGTTGTTGTTATTTTTTATTATTACTATTAATTATTACTTATTATTATTATTATTATTATTATTATTATTATTATTATTATTATTATTACTATTATTATTATTATTATTGTTGTTGTTGTACGATATTTCAATAGATACTTTGGTCTGTAGTGATAATTTGGACGTTATTTGACCTTTAAAATTGTTTCTATATTCGTTTTCTTTTACACCTGAGACAAACAGATAGACCGAGCGATACCTAGAACCCTAGTTAGAAAGGACGATAACTATTTTTTTCTTTGACTTATTTATTTATGAGAAATATCGGTTCTTTGTTGATTATTGCTTGTTCGTCCAGCGCCAGCGGGAGTATTTTTAGTAGGTATTTAATTCTTTATTTTCCCTTAATACTTCGTCCGTTTTGCTACCTCGCTTTTCTTTTTTTCACTTATATCCCCATTTCCATTCTTTATCCTCTTTTCTTTACCCCCTTTCCCTCGTCTCTTCCCTCTTCTTTTTATTCCCGTTCCCCTTTTCCCTTTTCATCTCCTCTCTTCTTTCCCCTTCCTCACTTTCTCCTTCCCTCTTATCCCTCTTCCCTTTTTTTTTCTTCTCCCTTTCCCTCTTCTCTTTATTCCCGTTCCCCTTTTACATTTTTCTATCCTCTCTTCTTTATCCTTCCTCACTTTCTCCTTCCCTTTTTGTTTCTCATTTTCCTTTTCTCCTGTTTAGCCTCTCCCTGTCACATGTTGGCATTGCCACGTCTGCGACTCGGCTGCTGTCACGTGGCATCGGCGGCACGTGCTCTTGTTTTTGTTTTTATCCACTGTGTTCGGGTCCGCGACTTACGTGTTGGGTGTTTTTGTTTGTGTCGTTTTTTGCTCTCCCTCGCTTCTTTTTCTCACTACACACACTACACACACACACACACACACACACACACACACACACACACACACACACACACACACACACACACAATGTATTTGTTAATACTATAACTACTGTGTCAATGTATTTATCTATCTACCATCTCTCCATCTGTTGTGCCCATTCGGCCTGGAATTTCGTCCGTAGAATTTTCCGTTGCAATTAGCCTTCGCGCGCGGCTGCATGTTGCACTGCAAGAGGGAGGGGGGAGGGGGGGAGATGCCATTAAGATAAGCTCTGCAGGGAGGGGAGAGTGAGAGTGGGAAAAGAGTGGTTTGGGAGGGGAAGGAGGGAGAGAGAAAGAGGGGAGCTGAGGGGTAGATAGTGATGTAGAAGGGGGAAGTGATAGATAAATGAAAGGAAAGTAGAAAGGCGGAAAGGAGGGAATTCAGGGACGTTTTTTTTTTTCTTGCTTTTGAAGGGTGGGGTGGCGAAGGGGCTTTTGGTAGGGTGTGTGCGGGGAGGAGAGAAGGGGTTGGGGAAGGGGTGGCAGGGCGCGAGGAGGGGGAATGTATGGGGCAGGGGGACGGAGGAGGGGGGGCGGCTTGTGACAGAGTGGCCGAGTGAAGAGGGTGTTGCATTAAGGGTGTGGGGCGAGTCGGAGGGGCGCTGGTAGGGTGGTTAGGGGGGGAGGGGGCTGGGAGGGGGGGTTGGAATTGGGGAATAGGGTGGCAGGGTGTAAAAAGGGTTGAGTTTCAGCGGCGCGAGTTGAGTGAGCTGTGTGTCCTGCTAACGGTAACAACCTTGACTTTTTTTCTCTCTCTCTCTCGTTTAATTTTTCTTTGCTTCATTTTTTCCTCGTCTTCTTGGTATTCAGCTGTCTGGTGATAACCTTGATAACGTATCTGTTTTGTGTGTGTGTGTGTGTTCGTGCGTGCGTGCGTGCTGGCGGGCGTGTGTGGGGGGGGGGGGGCGTCGGGTGGTATCTGTCTTTTTGTTTTTCGTGTGAGAGGGAAATAGAGATGTGGTGATATTTCCTTTTCGATTATTTTTTTTATTAATTATTGAGGGAATTGAGGAATGCTCAAGACACTCTCTCTCTCTCTCTCTTTCACTCACTCACCTCTTCCCTTATTCCCTCTCCCTCCCTACCTCTTCCCCAAATTCACTCCCTCCCTCACCCTTCTTCCCTCCCCTCCGCCCTTACCTATCCCCCCCTCCTCCTGCCTCTCCCTCCCTCGCCAACCCTCGCTATCACGAGGGAGGGTCTCCCCCTTCGTCTCCTCCTCCTCCTCCTCCTCCTCCTGCTGTCAGTCGCACGGGGGAATTCGCTCCGAGAGGAACCGCGCCTTCGCCGTTCGTGCCAAAGGACAGCGCTTTCGAGGGATGGGAGTTACGACTTGCGGATGACGTGGTGCGGGAGAGAGAGACAGAGAGAGAGAGCGATGACTCGTGACGGCGTGGTTGCGGGGAAGAGACGGTTGTGACGCTGGATTCGGTG
>NC_091575.1:29669303-29676803 GCF_042767895.1 Penaeus vannamei
CTCTCCCCACTGCGCCCGGGGACACACTTCACACTTACCAGGGAGGCCGAGAGTGAGGGCGAGAGGGTGAATGTTAAAAGAGAAGGTAAACAAATGGGGGATAGGATTGGCAGGGCTGGTAAGGTAGGGGAGGATGGGTAAGGGAGGATCGGTAGGTTCGAAGTGGAGGGAGGTAGATTGTAGGGGAAGGGGAGGGAAAGGGGGGTGTAGAGGGTAGGGGGATGGAAGGAAGAGGAGTGGAAGTATAGGGTAGGGGAATGGGAAGGGAGAGAGAGGTAGAGGGTTTGCTAAGGGAAGGAAGGGGAAGTGAAGGTAGAGAAACATACAGGGTAAGGGAAGGGAAAGGAAGGGAGAGAGAAGTAGAGGGTTGGGGAAGGGGAAGAGGAAGGGAGATATGTAGAATGGTAGGGGACAAAATAGAGATTCAGATGGAATGGGGAGAGAAAGGTAAGAATGGGTAAAAGGGAGAGAGCGGGATGGGGACGGGAGAATTTTATAATGGAGAGAGAGCGAGAACGAGAGCGGAATGGAGGAGTGGAATGAAGTGAAAGGACAGTCCCGTTCAGGATTGGGAATGGGAATGGGAATGGGATGGGATCGCACACGCCACCCAGCCCAGCGCTAAGCCCTTGTTATTTGTTAGGGACGAACTTTTGTGTGTGTGTGTGTGTGTGCGTGTGTGTGTGTGTATGTGTGTATGTGTGTGTGTGTATTTGTAGTGTTCTGACACGGGATTCAACGTTGAACTTTTAGTTGACCTCACCGGCGTTAAGCTCATTAGCGGGAGGTTCGGGCTTTTGATGTCCTATTTTTATCCTCTCCATCTCTCCCTCTTTTATCGCGTTCCATCTCTCTTTCCATCTCAGTATTCGACTCCTGCTATTTCTCTTTTTGTCTCCCTCTATTTCTCTCTTCGTCTCCCTCTCTTTCTCTCTTCGGCTTCCTTTGTTTCTCTTTTCGTCTCCCTCTATTTCTCTCTTCGTCTCCCTCTATTTCTCTCTTCGTCTCCCTCTATTTCTCACTTCGTCTAGCTCTATTTCTCTCTACGCCTTCCTCTATTTCTCTCTCCGTCTCCCTTTGTTTCTCTCTCCGTCTCCCTCTTTCTATCTTTATCTCCTACGTTTCTCTTCGTCTCTCTAATTCTCTCTATCTATATCTCCCTCTTCCCCTCTCCCCCTTCCGTCAGGCGATTGCTGTGCAGTAGTTTGTCCTTTTTGGTTTGTTTGCTTGTACGTGTTCTATATCTTTTTATATATTTTTGTATTTTTATGTTTTATATTCTATTTTTTTATATTTTTATATTCTATTTTTTATATTTTATATTCATTTTTTTGTATATTGTTTTCATATTGTTCTGTTTTTATATTTTATTTTATACTTTGTATATTTTATATTTATATTTTATTTTATTTTTGTATATTTATGAATGTGTGTGTAGGTGTGATACCCGCGGATGCCAAGTTTTTTTTGCGAGAAATGAAAGTTAAAAGGTTGTTTGCATATCTGGATGATTTTCGAGGCTGCGAGGGTATGTAAGGTGTGGCTCGCTTCCTCGTGCAATACGACCTTCCATTCCTTCCTCCTTTCTCCCTCCTTCCCCCCTCCTTCCCCCTTTTTTTCCCACTCTCAATCCGTCCTTTTTTTTCTTTCTCTATCTCTCTCCTTCTCTCTATCCCCGTGTCGTACTCATTCTTTCCTTATCTCCCGCTTTTCTCTCTCTCTCTCTCTCTCTCTCTCTCTCTCTCATCTCTCCTCTCTCTCTCTCTCTCTCTCTCTCTCTATCTCTCTCTCTCTCTCTCTCTCTCTCTCTCTCTCTCTCTCTCCCTCCCTCCCTCCCTCCCTCCCTCCCTCCCTCCCTCCCTCCCTCCCTCCCTCCATCTCCCTCCCGTTTTCTCTCCCTCTCTCTTTCCCTTTCTTTCTCTGCGTTCTTCCTTTCCTCCTTCCCTTTCTATCCATGCTTCCCTCCCTTTCACTCTCCCTTTCTCCCCCTCCCCCCGGAGGTGGTCTGGCGCAGGTAAAGTGGCTCACTCCCCACATGGCCTAATGTTTACTAGCCCGGCCGCCTCACCTCGGCCTCATACTTGTCTCCGTGTGGTTGCTCTCCTTGTCAACTTTCCTTCTTGCTGTCTCGTCTCTTCTTGGTTTTCCGAGGTGGTTGATGTCTGTGGGTGGGTTGTTTTATTGTCTGTCTGATACCGCAATAATAATTAGCAAAGAGGGGAAGAGAAGGGAGGGGAAGAAGATTTAAAAATGTCGAAAATAGTCGTGCGTGCGTGTGTGTTTCTCTGCGTCTGTTCTTTTATTCTATTTTCGTCTTCGTTTCTGCGTGCGCTTTGTGTTCTTTGTTGAGTGCCTTCCCCTCTCTCTGTGTCTTTTATCCGTGTGTATCTGTCGCGTTCTCTTTCCCTCTTTCTCTCTTTCTCTCGAACGTTTTAAAGAACACCTTATCGCCACTCTCGATCTCCACGCCTGTCCACTCGCCTCATTGTGCCGCCCTCACCCACAGCGCCCCGGGACGTCAGCCCATAAAAATCTCCCTAAAGCGTGTCTCCTCCCCATTCCATCCCCCTCTTCCCCCTCCTCCGACCTCCCCATTCCATCCCCCTCTTTCGCCCACCCTCCTCCCGTTCTCCACCTCTCTTCCCCCTATATTCCGTCAGACAGACACACGCTGTGGAGAAAGTGAATGTCTCGTACCCACCCCGTACCCCCCCTGTACCCTCCCTGTACCCTCCCTCGTTTCCATTCTGTACCCCCGTACCCTGATCCCGTACTCCATCCACCACCCCCTCCCCCTCCCCCTCCTCTTTCCCCCACCCATCCAGCTTTTATACCCTCCACCCCCACCCCTGTCCACCCGTTGTCTTGCACCCCTTCCCCCCTCCACACCCCCTGCCCACCCGTTGTCTCTTGCCCCTCCCCCCCTACCTATGCCCGCCCAGCCCCCCCCGTACCCAGATGGGCATCGGCCGTGTTTACCCTGGGTGTTAACTGCGCGGGGATCGAGCGTGATCCGGAGTCACGTGATTAGCAGCCTCCCTTCCGGTGCCTGGTCGGATTTTGATGGGGCGTTTGATTGTCTTCTTTCCCTCTTTTATGATTATTGATTTGTTTTTTTATTCTCCTTTTTTGTCTTTGGGTTAGGATGTTTTTTTTATGATTATTATTTTTCGTATTGTCTCTTCTCTTGTCTTTTTTATTTTGATTATTACTTTGGGTTAGGATTGTTTGGTTATTTTTTATTATTACTGTTATTATTATTATTATTTTATCATTATTTTATTTATTTATTTATTTTTTGGGGGGTGTAGATTTTATTTTCTGTCCCTTTATCCATGCTCTGTTCCTCTTTATTGCTTGTCTTTCGGGCAGCATTAGTTAATTGGTTAAGCGGATTACCAATTTATAAAGGGTATTGATTGGGTCTCTCTCTCTCTCTCTCTCTCTCTCTCTCTCTCTCTCTCTCTCTCTCTCTCTCTCTCTCTCTCACTCCCTCTCTCCCACTCTCTCTCTCTCTCTCTCTCTCTCTCTCTCTTTCTTTCTTTCTTTCTTTCTTTCCTTCTCGATTTCCCTCTCCTCTCCTCTCTCTCTTCTTTTGCCTCTCCCCTTCCTTATTTCCTTCCCTTCTTCGCTCTTCCTTCCTTTCCTCCCCATCCCCCTCCCTCTATCCTATCCCTTATCTCCCCCTCCCCTTCCTCCCTGCTTCCTTCCCTCCCTCTCTTCCTCCCCTCCCTCCCTCCCTCTCTCTTTCCTTCCTTCCTTCCCTCCCTCCCTCCTACGCCTTTTTATCCCTTCCGATGATGGATAGATTAGAGGAGGAGGCGATTAGGCGATTAGAATGGGTTTCCTCCCATTAGTCGCAGCTGCCGCGGCGTGACCTCACGCTAATCTGAGATTCCACGCCCTCTTGCTTTTAACTCCCCCCCCCTCCCCCCATCTCACCCACCCTTCCCCACACTCGCGATCTCGTTCCGGAGGAGGGGGAGAGGGAGGGAAGGAGGGAGGGGCGGCGGCGGAAGGTGTATGTGAGGGGATGGGGGGGGGGGGGAAGATAAGGTAGAGGGGGTTAAAAAGGTGTTTTAATTTTGGGTTTGTGTATGTGTGTGTGTGTGTGGGGTGGGGGTGGGGGTATGGTTTATGTGGAGGGTTCAACGTGTGTGTGTTTGTGAGTGAGGTTCAGAATGGGCGTGTGTGTGTGTGTGCAAGATGAGGGATGGAAGTGTATGTATTTCTGTACGTTGGCGGTGTTCGATTGTGTGTTTATGGGGTGGATGGTGTATGTACATAATTTGCGTGTGTGTGTGTGTGTGTGTGTGTGTGTGTGTGTGTGTGTGTGTGTGTGTGTGTGTGTGGATGCGTGTGTATTCGGGCAGGTTTTGGTATACAATTTTTTCTTCTCATTTTTATTTTTTCAACGTTATTTTATGTCATTTCGCTTTGATTCGCACACCTGTATGCATGTGTGATGTGGATTTATATGCTGCATATGGATCATGTTATTTTTTGCGTTTTATATGTAAAATGAATAACTGTACGTATGCATCTAGGCCACTGCGCGTGAATGTCATTTTGTGTGCTTTTGGGTTGTGTTGTATTTTTTCGTTTTTTTCTTTTTCTTCCTGTGTCTCTTTGATGTTCGGACAAGAAACTCAATTTCAGTCAAACACACGGTCTCTCTCTCTCTCTCTCCCTCTCTCCCTCTCTCCCTCTCTCCCTCTCTCCCTCTCTCCCTCTCTCTCTCTCTCTCTCTCTCTCTCTCTCTCTCTCTCTCTCTCTCTCTCTCTCTATCTCTCTCTCTCTCTCTCTCTCTCTCCTCTCCCTCTCCCTCTCCTCCTCCCTCTCCCTCTCCCTCTCTCCCTCTCTCCTCTCTCCTCTCTCTCTCTCTCTCTCTCTCTCCCCTCTCTCTCTCTCTCTCTCTCTCTCTCTCTCTCTCTCTCTCTCTCTCTCTCTCTCTCTCTCTCTCTCTCTCTCTCTCTCTCTCTCTCTTTCATATCCCTCCCCCCTCCTCTCCTCCTTCTCCTCCCTCTCTCCTCCCTCCCACCTCTCCTCCTTCCTCCTCCCTTACTTCCCCTCCCCTCCCTCCCTCTCCCTTCCTAACACCCCTTCCCCTCCCTCTTCCCCTGCCCCTCGCCCCCCTCCACTCTCTCTCTCTCACACACGTACACACACACGCACACACTCACACACACGTACACACGTACATTTTGGATACACCTGCATTAGATGCTGCTCGTTTGATGTTAATGGAATCACGCTCGGGGCCGTGGGCGTCTATGTAGTGTTACAGGTGCGTTGACAGGCGCATTATTAGCGGCGGCGGGTGCTGTCGGATATGCGTTTGTTGGCGGAGGGAGGGATTAGGTCGGGTTGGGCGGGTGGTGGTGGAGTTGGTCGGCTGGTGGTGTGAGGAGTTGGTCGGCTGGTGGTGGAGTAGTTGGTCGGCTGGTGGTGGAGTAGTTGGTCGGGCGGTGGTGGAAGGAGTTGGTCGGGTGATGGAGTAGTTGGTCGGGCTGTGGAGGAGTTGGTCGGGCTGTGGAGGAGTTGGTCGGGTGGAGGAGTTGGTCGGGTGGTGGTGGAGTTGGTCGGGTGGTGGTGGAGCAGTTGGTCGGGTGGTGGTGGAGTTGGTCGGGTGGTGGTGGAAGGAGTTGGTCGGGTGGTGGAGTTGGTTGGGTGGTGAAGTTGGTCGGGTGGTGGAGTTGGTCGGGTGGAGCGGCGATAATTGTGGTTGCGGTGCTTAGGTTGATTTTATATTAATAATGATGTGATGATGCCATACGAAACGACAGTCGGGTATCACTTCTCGTCTTAATATTGCAAGCCTTTATCATCAAACATGGAAATTTGTAAAGCTTTTTTTCCTCTTTCTGTACGAGGAGGAAGAGGTAAGGGGGCGATAAAGAGATGAGAGAGAGTGGAAAAGAGGATGCAGAGGATAAGGATTAAGACCGATTTTAGGAAACAAAGGAATTGAAAGAGAATAAGAGAATGTTTTTTGACGTTTCCGGCTTTGAATAGGCATATGCCATGACAGGGCGAGGACCTCACCCGCACACAAGCATCTGCTCCCCATCCCTTACCTTCCCCTACCCCTTCCACGCTCCCTCCTCCCTCTCCCACGCCGTTTGTTTCCCTTACCTTTCGTTTCTATCCCCCTCTTCCCTTCTACCCCCTAGCCTCCCCACCTGGAATCACCCCAGACACAAGCTGGTCATCTGCTCCCCCCCTCCCCTTCCACCTTCCTATCCCTCCTCACCCTCTTCCTCCTCTTCTTCCTCCTCACTCTCGCCTCCCTCCCTTCCTCTCCCTCCTACCCCTCCTAGGATCACTAGTATTGAGAGATTAATTTCATTTCCTCCTCCTCCCCCCCCCTCCCACCACCCCCTATTCCCGATGCTCCACTAATATATGATTGTCCTGTTCTATTTTCGACTTGGGGGGGGGGGGTCGGCCTTTTGTTTGTTTCTCTCTTTCTGTATCGTATTCTTTCTTTTTTTCTTTTCTTCAATTCTTTTTCTCACCTTCCAATCTCTCTTTCGCCTTCCGTATTCCTCTCCTTTTCCCCTCTCTTTCTCTCTCTCTCTTTTTTTATTTTCCCTTTCTCCCTCTCTACGTCTCCTTTTCTTCCCTTTCTTCCTCTCTACTTCTCATTTTATTCCTTTCCCCCGTCTACCTCCTCTTATCTCCCCTACTTGCTTTCCCTTTCTCCCCCTATCCCCGCTTGCCCTAGTTGACATGCAATTCTTCAGCCTCGTTTTGAGATGAGAGAGAGAGGGAGAGGGAGAGGGAGAGGGAGAGGGAGAGGGAGAGGGAGAGGGAGAGGGAGAGGGAGAGGGAGAGGGAGAGGGAGAGGAGGAGAGAGAGAGAGAGAGAGAGAGAGAGAGGAGAAGGGAGAGAGAGAGAGAGAGAGAGAGAGACAGAAGCAGAGAGAGAGAGAGAGAGAGAGAGAGAGAGAGAGAGAGAGAGAGAGAGAGACAGAAGCAGAGAGAGAGAGAGAGAGAGAGAGAGAGAGAGAGAGAGAGAGAGAGAGAGAGAGACAGAAGCAGAGAGAGAGAGAGAGAGAGAGAGAGAGAGAGAGAGAGAGGGAGAGAGAGAAATAGTTTGGTGTTTTATGAGTCATTTTGTGAGGGGAGGAAATATCGTAAGTCACGGGCGTAGACATGTAGGACTGTGTGTATTTTTTTTCCAATATTCATTTTTATTTATATTGTTTATTGTTTATTGTCTTTCATGCGTAATTTTTGCTTGTTTATTGTTTATTGTCTTTCATGCGTAATTTTTGCTTGTTTATTTTTGTAGTCATATATTGGGAGGGATCAGATTTTGTATTTCGTTTCATATCATTGAATATTTTCTATTTTTATCCTTTTTAATTCGTGTTGATTATTTCCATTCGTATTTTGTTTATATAGTTTTTTTTATACATTTATTTCTGGTTTTATATTTCATATCATTTCACTTTATATCATTTTTTGTGCGCTTTTATTTTTGTTTTGAGATTCC
>NC_091575.1:29681803-29686803 GCF_042767895.1 Penaeus vannamei
ATTTTTGTTGATTATTATTATTATTATTATCCGTGTCAGTAGTATTACTATAACTGTTGCATATTTTATCTTTTAATATCAATACTTATTTTTCCTATTCATAGCATTGTCATTATCATTAATTAAAAAGAGAATTAACGTTTTTCTTTATCTTTTACAGGTGAGTGTCGGGATGTTGACGGTCCAGGGTCCTAGCTTTTCGTGTCTGGTAAGTTCAGGAGATCGAGAGAAGTTGGTGCAGCATCCACACGGGGTATTACGTTGGTGTCTATATATATATGTGTGTGTGTGTGTGTGTGTGTGTATGTGTGTGTGTGTGTGTGTGTGTGTGTGTGTGTGTGTGTGTGTGTGTGTGTGTGTGTGTGTGTGTACTTACTGTATTTTTATGTGTGCGTGCGCGTGTGCATGGATTTATTTTAAAATGCGCAATTTTCTGGCGGAACACGCAGTTACAGACGTCAGCACTAAGAAATTTTCATATCACAAAATCACACACGTGTACAGTAAGCTAATTTTGCTACTCTACTACGTCCTACACACACAGAGAAAGAGAAAGAAAGAGGGACAGACAGAGACAGAAACAGAGAATTTGTTTCTGTCAGAGGACACGCTAAGGATGCTGCTCAAGACGTTTCCATAGTATTTTCTCAACCAATGAAAAGCACCAAAAAGACAGCACACGTACACACTCCTCTTTGTACTCTTTTTTTTTCTCCCTCGTACAGTTATTGCGCACTTCAAAGGGGGAATCGGGACGGAAGCTCCAAATTAGGAATAATTCTTTTGAAGCGCCGCCGCTCTTTTCAGAAGGCGGCGGCGAGCGGCGATCATGTGAAACACCTGAAAAGCTTTTTTACTTCAGCGAGCGATCATGTGAAACGCCTGAAACGCTTTGACTTCGGCGAGCGATCATGTGAAACAACTGAAAAGCTTTGACTTCGGCGAGCGGCGATCATGTGAAACACCTGAAAAGCTTTTTTACTTCAGCGAGCGATCATGTGAAACGCCTGAAAAGCTTTGACTTCGGCGAGCGATCATGTGAAACAACTGAAAAGCTTTGACTTCGGCGAGCGGCGATCATGTGAAACACCTGAAAAGCTTTTTTACTTCAGCGAGCGATCATGTGAAACACCTGAAAAGCTTTTTTACTTCAGCGAGCGATCATGTGAAACACCTGAAAAGCTTTGACTTGGGCGAGCGGCGATCATGTGAAACACCTGAAAAGCTTTTTTACTTCAGCGAGCGATCATGTGAAACGCCTGAAAAGCTTGATTTGGCGACGCGACTTGGGAAACACCTGAAAAGCTTTTTTACTTCAGCGAGCGATCATGTGAAACACCTGAAAAGCTTTTTTACTTCAGCGAGCGATCATGTGAAACACCTGAAAAGCTTTGACTTGGGCGAGCGGCGATCATGTGAAACACCTGAAAAGCTTTTTTACTTCAGCGAGCGATCATGTGAAACGCCTGAAAAGCTTTGACTTGGGCGAGCGGCGATCATGTGAAACACCTGAAAAGCTTTTTTACTTCAGCGAGCGATCATGTGAAACACCTGAAAAGCTTTTTTACTTCAGCGAGCGATCATGTGAAACACCTGAAAAGCTTTGACTTGGGCGAGCGGCGATCATGTGAAACACCTGAAAAGCTTTTTTACTTCAGCGAGCGATCATGTGAAACGCCTGAAAAGCTTTGACTTGGGCGAGCGGCGATCATGTGAAACACCTGAAAAGCTTTTTTACTTCAGCGAGCGATCATGTGAAACACCTGAAAAGCTTTGACTTCGGCGAGCGATCATGTGAAACGCCTGAAAAGCTTTTTTACTTCAGCGAGCGATCATGTGAAACGCCTGAAAAGCTTTTTTACTTCAGCGAGCGATCATGTGAAACGCCTGAAACGCTTTGACTTCGGCGAGCGATCATGTGAAACAACTGAAAAGCTTTGACTTCGGCGAGCGGCGATCATGTGAAACACCTGAAAAGCTTTGACTTGGGCGAGCGATCATGTGAAACACCTGAAAAGCTTTTTTACTTCAGCGAGCGATCATGTGAAACACCTGAAAAGCTTTTTTACTTCAGCGAGCGATCATGTGAAACGCCTGAAAAGCTTTGACTTGGGCGAGCGGCGATCATGTGAAACACCTGAAAAGCTTTTTTACTTCAGCGAGCGATCATGTGAAACACCTGAAAAGCTTTTTTACTTCAGCGAGCGATCATGTGAAACGCCTGAAAAGCTTTGACTTGGGCGAGCGGCGATCATGTGAAACACCTGAAAAGCTTTTTTACTTCAGCGAGCGGCGATCATGGGAAACACCTGAAACGCTTTTTTAACTTCCCGTCCGGACCTCATCGTCCTTCTCCCGCTTTGCTTCGGTTATTGGAAATGTGCATCGCGGGGTTTTAGGTGTCGAAGAGGAAGGGGAATCAGCTGGGGGATAATTACTATTTTTTTCGCGTGGGATTTGTTTTCTTTTTCTTTTTCTCTCTTTCTCTCCGTCTCTCCTGATCTCCTTCTTCCCCTTTCTCATTCCAATTTCTCTGTGTATGTATGTATCTATATCCTCCTCCTCCTTCTCTCCTCTTCCTCCCCCTTCTCTTCCTCTTCCTCCTCCTTCTCTCCTCTTCCTCCTCCTTGTCTCCTCCTCCCCCTCCTCCTCCTCTTCCGACCTGAGCATCTGTACCCGCATGTGTTATCCGACATTAACATACCTAGATCCACGCAAAACTCAGCGGCCGTCGAGTTCCGTTACGTGAACAAAGTACAGTCAATGGCACCGGTATACCCGCACGAGGATAAACACCTGCCTATTTTTTTCCTTCTTTCTTTTCCTTTTTTTTTGTATATATGTAGATCTGTCGCACCTGCTCTCTTTTTTTTTGTCTCTGTCTTTTCCTTTTTTTGTATATATGTATATCTGTCGCACCTGCCTATTTTTTATTTTTTTTTATTTTCCTTTTTTCTTTTTTTTTTTGTATTTTTTTTAATATGTAACCCACGTGCATCTGTCGCACCTGCGTTCACACCCGCTAAGCCCCCACAGTGGCGTTAATGGCATGGGGGGCGGGAAGGGGTGAGGGGTGGAGGAGGAGGGGGAGGGGGGAGGGGTACATCTTGCACGCCTTAGGTTGGGGAATGCGAATGGAAGGGAAGGGCAGCGGAAGGAAGGAGGTGAATAGGATAGGAGAAGGAGGAGGAGGAGGGAGAGAAGGAGAAGGAGGAGAGGGAGAAGAGGAGGAGGAGGAATGGGAGGTAGAGAAATGGGGAGGAGAAGTTGGAGGAGAAGAAGAGGAGGAAAAGGAGGGAGGGAGGGGAGGGTAGAGGAGAGTGAGAGGTGGGGGATTGCATGATGATTATGACTTAGTGGAACAGGGTGCGATGCAAAGCAGGAGGGGCTTTTCTTCGGAAGATGACTGCGAACGTAGTGAGGAGGCGGGGCATTTGATAACGATGTGTATGGGAACAGGAAAACAAGGAAAAGAAGAGAAAGGAAAGGCAAAAGAGAGAGGGAGAGAGAGAGAGAGAGAGAGAGAGAGGGAGGGAGGGAGGGAGAGAGAGAAAGTGAAAGAATGTGATGAGATAGATGAGCCAGTGAGCCGGGATGCTGGTACCTGCGCGACGTCCCACGCGGGTCTTCTCGGCAATGATCTGGGATTTGTCTCAAGTAGGAGTTCGTGTTGGGGCGACGACGACGACGCAGGAGAGACGCTGCGAGGGAGAAGAGAAAGAGAAAAAGGAGAAAGATGCGAGGGAGATCCTGGGGGAAAAGAGAAAGGGAAAGAGGGGAAGGAGAAGGAGAAAGAAGGGGAGAAGGAAGAAGCAGCAGCGAAATGCATCGTGTATTAGTATGCGCTAATCACCCTTACTGCTCTCTCTCTCTCTCTCTCTCTCTCTCTCTCTCTCTCTCTCTCTCTCTCTCTCTCTCTCTCTCTCTCTCTCTCCCTCTCCCTCTCTCTCTCTCTTTCTCTCTCACTCTCACTCTCACTCTCACTCTCTCTCTCACACTCACTCACTCACTCACTCGTTGGAGAGAATTTAACTTTTTTTTCTGTTTTTGTTTGGTTGGTTGGTAGTTGGGCAGTTTTCTGTGAGTTAGTTTTGAAGGGTTTAGGATCTGATTTGGGTTCGGGTTTTGCGTATACGCTGGAGAGGTAGGCGTTTAGTTGCTGGACATACATAGTTTATATTAACGGTATAGTATATATTATCAGTATGAATTTTGTTTCTTTAAACCAGTAGCTGTATCGAATTTGATGATTTTATCACCCATGATGACGAGGCAGTCGAGCTATTCTGGTCAAGAAAGAAGATGGGAAATCAGCTGGAATTTTGTATTCTAGGGGTAACTATTTTGCTTCCTTATTCACGTGAAAAATGAACAGAACTTTATATTTCTTTTGTTTCCTTATATGAAAAATACATTTATCTAATGTTACCTTCTCGCAGACGAAAATAATTTACAGGTGAGTGTCGGGATGTTGACGGTCCAGGGTCCTAGCTTTTCGTGTCTGGTAAGTTCAGGAGATCGAGAGAAGTTGGTGCAGCATCCACACGGGGTATTACGTTGGTGTCTATATATATATATGTGTGTGTGTGTGTGTGTGTGTGTGTGTGTGTGTGTGTGTGTGTGTGTGTGTGTGTGTGTGTGTGTGTGTGTGTGTGTGTGTGTACACTTACTGTATTTTTATGTGTGCGTGCGCGTGTGCATGGATTTATTTTAAAATGCGCAATTCTCTGGCGGAACACGCAGTTACAGACGTCAGCACTAAGAAATTTTCATATCACAAAATCACACACGTGTACAGTAAGCTAATTTTGCTACTCTACTACTTCCTCCACACAGAGAGAAAGAGAAAGAAAGAGGGACAGACAGAGACAGAAACAGAGAATTTGTTTCTGTCAGAGGACACGCTAAGGATGCTGCTCAAGATGTTTTCCATATTATTTTCTCAACCAATGAAAAGCACCAAAAAAGAGAGCACACGTATACACTCCTCTTTGTACTCT
>NC_091575.1:29691803-29709303 GCF_042767895.1 Penaeus vannamei
GTATGGAAGGGACAAATAATGGTGATGCGATGCAGGGAGGAGAACGAGAACGAGAACGATAAAGAGGAGGAGAAGGTGAAGGTAAAGGAGAAAGAGGATGAGAAAGAGAAAGAGGAGGAGGAGATAGAGAAAGATGAGGGGGAGATAGAGAAAGAGGAGGAAAGAGAGAAAGAGAAAGAGAAACAAAGAGGAGAAAGAGAAACAGAAAGAGGAGAAAGAGAAAGAGAAAGAGGAGAAAGAGAAACAGAAAGAGGAGAAAGAGAAACAGAAAGAGGAGAAAGAGAAACAGAAAGAGGAGAAAGAGAAAGAGGAGGAGGAGGAAGATAAACAGAAAGAGGAGGAGGAGGAGGAGAAACAGAAAGAGGAGGAGGAGGAGGAGAAAAAGAAAGAGGAGGAGGAGGAGGAGGAGGAGAAACAGAAAGAGGAGGAGGAGGAGGAGGAAAGAGAGAAAGAGAAGGAAAAGGAAGAAGCAGCGGCGAAATGCATCATATTTTCCCGACCTGATTATCGCGAAAGGAGCACCGCCCGGACGGCGAAGTGGGTCAGCCCCTTCGCTCTCCGACGAGGAAAGGCTTTCGGGTTATCCGCGGAAGCGCTGCGGCTCCAATCAGGAGACAGTGCGCGCTCGGGGATCTACGCGTCCGTGATTCGGTATGCGTACGTATGAGCTTGGTATGTGTAAATGGAGTTGGTACGTGTATAAGGACTTGTACATACACATGGGCACATGTATGCACGCGTATGCACACAGACATACATGAACACACAAAAAATATACAACCGTAAGCACACGTAAAGAACGCGCACACGTACAAGTTCTATCCTGCATACACGTATACCCGAACATACATTCTTACATGCACGTACGCATACACACACGATACAAGCACAACGGCCAGCGCATACAAGCCCAGCGACTCCATGATCCATTGGCGTTCCTATTGCATTCTTAATTAAAGGTGCGATAGACGTGGCATATAAGGAGCGAGTCACCTTGTCTATTTTGTTGCTTCTTAACTTCAAAGCCAAAAAAAAAGGGGGCGTGGCTTTCAAGTGTTGCATTTTCCGTTTCTGTTTCGCTTTGGTTGCCGTTATTTCAGGGTTGCATTTCGGATCGTTGGAGTTTTAATGTTGTTGTGGGAAGCTTTTGGCGGCGTTGTCGTTGTTATTGGTGGTGGTGGTGGTGGTTTTATTGTTATTGTTGGTGTTATTATTGTTATTATTATTGTTATTGTTCTTAATATCATTATCATTATCATCATTTCGCAATAGTTGTGTTTGGATAAATGCAATATTGGAATGCACTGCAGTAGAGGGAGGGGCGGGGGGGGGAGGCTTGGAGATTGTGAAGGGAAGGGGGAGGAGGAGGAGGAGGAGGGGAGGAGGAGGAGGAGGAGGAGGAGGAGGAGGAGGAGGAGGAGGAGGGAGGAGGAGGGAGGAGGAGGGGAGGAGGAGGAGGAGGAGGAGGAGGAGTGAGGAGGAGGAGGGCGAGGAGGAGGAGGAGGAGGAGGGCGAGGAGGAGGAGGGCGAGGAGGAGGAGGAGGGCGAGGAGGGCGAGAAGGAGGAGGAGAAGGAGGAGGAGGAGGGCGAGGAGGAGGAGGAGGAGGAGGAGGGCGAGGAGGAGGAATGGAAGGGGGGGGATGCTTCTTGCCGCGCCCATCACCCTCTTCCATTCATATATTCGGGTCTTTGGGTGTTCTATGTGTATAGGTAGATAGATATAGATGGAGATAAGATGTTTATTTTATTTGTTTCTTAATTAATGATACGTGTTTTATGATATGTATGGGGAGATAGATATAGATGTTTATTTACTTATTTTTGTTTGTTTTTGATGTGTATTTTATGTTATGTATAGGGAGATAGATGTATATGGAGATAATGTAGATATGTTCACTTATTGACTTGTTTACTTGTTTCTTAATTAATGATGCGTACGTGCGTGTACGTGTGACGCTCGTGCAGTACATTATGCAGTCCCCCACCCCCTCCTCCTCCTCTTCCTCCTCCTCCTCCACCTCCACCTCCACCTCCTCCCTCCCCCTCCCTCCCTCCCTCCTCCCCCTCCCTCCTCCTCCCCCCTCCCTCCCTCCTCCCTCCCCTCCCCCTCCCTCCTTCCTCCCCCTCCCCTCCTCCTCCTCCTCCTCCCCCTCCTCCTCCTCCCCCCTTCTCCTCCTCCTCCACCTCCTCCTCCTCCTCCTCCTCCTCCTCCTCCTCCTCCTCCTCCTCCTCCTCCTCGTACCCTGAAATTACAGAATCGCTGAAAAAAAAAGATAAATTGGAAAGAGACACCCAGGCCGACTGACCGACTGACTGACTCACTGGCTAACGGACGCGCCACCTAACTGACTGGGCGACTGACGAGCGGTGTCGCAACAGCCGTTTAAATCCCCCCTTTGGACGCGTTCGACGTCACGTTGACATTTCGAACGCAGCGGTTTTTTTTTTTTTTTTTTTTATGCCACGCCGTGTGTCTGGGCTCGGGTGGTGGGGATGGTGGGGGTTGTGGTGTTAGTGATGTTAGTGATGGTGAGGGGTGTGGGAGTGGTGGTGATGGTGAGGGGTGGTGGTGGGGATTTGGGGGTGTGTGGTGATGGTGCGTGGTGTTGGATGGTGAGGGGTATGGGGTGGTGGTGATGGTGAGGTGGGGGTGGTGGTGATGGTGAGGTGTGGGGGTGATGGTGAGGGTGATGGTGGGCAGTTGGTTGGGGTAGGGTACAGTGAGTGTGATGGTGATGGATGTGGTGTTGATGGTTGCAGGGGTGGTACTGCTGGGGGTATAGGTACTGCCTATGTGTTATTTCTTTTATTGGAGGTGTTCTTTCCTTTATTGCCGATGGTGGTGGTGGTGCTGGTGTTATAACTGCTGGTGATGCGCTGTGTGTTCGGCCGCTGCGACTCCCTGCCCTTGCTTGGTCGCGTTTAAGGGGGCCAAAGTGGCTAGTTTATCAACTTTAACGACCCGGGCCGCGTTTAGGCGCGCCTTACGGTCTCCCCCCCCCCCCCCTCTCTCTCTCTCTCTCTCTCTCTCTCTCTCTATCTCTCTCTCTCTCTCTCTCTCTCTCTCTCTCTCTCTCTCTCTCTCTCTCTCTCTATCTGTCTATCTCCCTACCTCCCTTCTCAGCCATTCCCATCCCCTTGCCTTTCCCCTCCCTTTCTCCCTCCTCTTCCCCTTCCCCTCCTCTTTGCTTCCGCTCTCTTCCTCCCCTCCCCTCTTCTCCCTTGCCCCTCCCCTCCCCTCTTCACCCTTTCCCCTCCCCTCCCCTCGCCGACCTAAAGACGAATCTACCAGAGTAGATAGTCGGTAGCGCCCCCCCTCCCCCCTCCCCGGTCAGAGGGCAGTGGCGCTGGCCTCTCCACCTGCCCATAAATCTACGGCAGCATCTTATCGTCTCCTTAGATTTCCGTGACGTAATCGTGAGGGGAGGGAGGAGGGGTTGGGTGAGGGGAGGGGGAGTAAGGAAGTGGAGGGTGGGGGGAGATGTGGGATGCTGCTTATTGACTTTTGTGATGGGGATAAGGGGGGTTAGGGGTAGGGGTAGGGGTGATGAGGGAGGGGGGAGAAGATAAGAGGGGGAGGGAGGGAGGGAGAGTGGTGGTGGTGGTATCTCTTATCGTGGCCCTCAGCTTGAAATGCATGTCTCGGGGATTGGGGGGGGAGGAGGGGGAGGGGGTGGGGGAGGATGTGAGAGGCCTGTGGTGTTCGTAGTCATGCAGTGTGAATGGATTGTGTTGTGAATCTGTCTTGTGCACGATGTGGCGGATCTCTCGGGGATGAATAACGCGGTGCATCATCTCGTGTGTGTGCCTTGATGGATTTATACCCCCCCCTCCACCCCTCGGTCTCTCCTCTACCCCTACTCCCTTCTCCCTTCTCCCTTCCTCTCTGCTCTAACCTTCTCCCTTCTCTCTCCCTGTTCTCCCTTTACACCTCTTCCTTTCTCTCCTCCTCATCTTCCTCTTCCTCTACCTCCTCCCCCTCCTCCTCTTCCTCCCCCCCCTTCGCCCCCTTTCCACCCTCTCCATTCCCTTCCTCCCCCTTCTCCTCCTCCTCCTCCTCCTCCTCCTCCCTTCGCCTGCCCCCTCCTCTCCCTTCCCCCCTTCCCCCCGCAGCATCCTGGGATCGCAAGCGTTTAGTGAAGGCTTTAAAGAGGAGGTGCCACAACGGTGCCTGTCCCGATGCTGGTGCCTCCGATCACACTTGCGTCTTCAAAACATTCTCGTGCGGACTTTAATGTCGCTTTGTGTTTGGCTTTGTGTGTCTGTCTGTCTGTCTCTGTTTGGGTGTGTGGGTGTTTCCGTCTATTTGGCTGTCTGGGTATTTCTGTATTTCTCTCTGTCTGTCTGTATCTCTCTCTCTCTCTCTCTCTCTCTCTCTCTCTCTCTCTCTCTCTCTCTCTCTCTCTCTCTCTCTCTCTCTCTCTCTCTCTCTCTTTCTCTCTCTTTCTCTCTCTTTCTCTCTCTTTCTCTCTCTGTATCTCTCTCTTTCTCTCTGTATCTCTCTCTTTCTCTCTGTATCTCTCTCTTTCTCTCTGTATCTCTCTCTTTCTCTCTCTCTGTATCTCTCTCTTTCTCTCTGTATCTCTCTTTCTCTCTCTGTATCTCTCTCTTTCTCTCTGTATCTCTCTCTCTCTCTCTCTCTCTCTCTCTCTCTCTCTCTCTCTCTCTCTCTCTCTCTCTCTCTCTCTCTCTCTCTCTCTCTCTCTCTCTCTCTCTCTCTCTCTCTATCTGTATTCAACTTTTCTGTTATCCTAACTCTTGGCAATCTGTTGTTTGTTGTGTGTCTATTCTCATTATTTATGCGTATCACACCTTCGTTCTTATGATGACGACCTTGGGGCAGTGGTCATCATGCTCTCACTCTCATCACATTCATTCTCACACTGATTGCTCGTCCTCGCACTTCTCACCCTATGTTATTTTAGTTATCGGAGTTGCAGCGACCGGTTTTCTTAGATTACCGTTGTCGGGTCGAGTTTCCCATTTTCTGTGGTAAGCCGGTTTTCTATGATTAACCCATTTTCTGTGATGGTTAACACAGCGACGCGACTGCTTGAAGGCAAACGAATTAACTTTTTCTCTCTCTCTAACCGACAAGAGAATAACGGTTTTGCGTTTTATGTTGTGAAAGAAGGAAAGGCTTTTCCATCATGTACACGCCTTGCAGCGGGGAACGATTAAATTCGGACAGTCGGTGCTGCTGCATGATTCATGATGGCCTTGCGAGGTGATTTGTGGTTTCGGCATCTCTCGGCTCTTCCCATTTCTCTTCTCTTTTCTCTCTTTTTTACAGGTTTTCTGGGTTTTCTAGGTCTACATTCGGCGTCTTTCTGGTTCTTTTTCTTGATTTTTATCTCCTTTGTTTCTTGTTTTCTTTGATTTCTGGTTGTTTCTATTCCTTTTTTACAGCTTTTCCAGATCGACATGCTTCTTTCTGTCTTTTTTCTGTTTTTATCTCTTTTTTTTCTTGTTCCTTTGATTTATTGCTGACTGTTTCTATCCCCTTTCCCATCACTCCCACTCGCGCAAAAAAAAAGGTAAAAAGAAAAACAAAGACAAGAAAATACTTAGGGTAAACAAAGCGCTCCAGCCACACACGATCCTGTTTGTCACACATGGCGTGTCGATGCTTCTACGTGACCGGCACAATAATACGGCACAAATCCTGCGTTATCCCTATCCTCCTTCCTTCGCTTGGCCCCTCCTCCCCTCCCCTCTCTTTCTCCTTTTGCCTGCCTTGCTCCTCCCTCCCTCTCCACGCCATTCTTTCCTTTGCTTTTCTTGCTCCTCCCCCTATTCCTTCCTTTGCTGTTCTTGCGCTTCCTCCCCCTATTCCTTCCTTGCGCTTCCTCCAATTCCTTGCTTCTCTTGTCTCTACGATCCACCCAACCCCCTTTTAGATTTGTCTTATTCTCCATTCCCTCCTCTTTCTCCTTTTTTTCCTTTTGTTTCTCCTCTACTTCCTAATAATCCTCCTCCACCTCCTTCTCTTCCTCCTCCTCCTCCTCTTCCTCCACCTTCTCCTCCTCCTCTTCCTCCACCTCCACCTTCTCCTCTTCCTCCACCTCCTCCTACCTCCTCTTACCCCCTCCTCGTTCTGCCATCACCACCATCGTCGCCATCGCCCCGTCGTCGCCAGCTCAGACCACGTGACCGGCCGAACACGTGTTTCGTCCCCCCACCCCTCCCCTCCCCCACCCCCTGCCCGCCCGCCCCGTCG
This sequence comes from Penaeus vannamei, assembly GCF_042767895.1. Classification (NCBI taxonomy): domain Eukaryota; kingdom Metazoa; phylum Arthropoda; class Malacostraca; order Decapoda; family Penaeidae; genus Penaeus; species Penaeus vannamei. The sequence goes on from NC_091575.1 coordinate 29,698,024, forward strand.
TGTTGCGTCGTGTCGGCTGCGTGTCTCGTCGCCTTCCCACGGGTCCTCGGGTGGGGGAGGGGGAGGGTGGTAGCGAGGGGGGATAGAGGGGTGTGAGGTTTGGGGGAGGGAGTTGGGAGGATAGGAGGGATGAGGGGGTGGGAAGTGGGGGAGGGAGGGTAGGGTACAGGGGTAGGTGTAGGGGTGGGAGGGAAGGAGCAGAGTAATACGGGAGGATAGGGGGATAGGTTTAGATAAGGAGTGTAAGGGTCGGTGGGTGGGAGGGAGTTAGGGAGGGAGGGGAGAGAGAGGGGATACAAGGGGTGAGGTTGGGAGGAGAGGGGGTTGGAGTGGGGTTTTAGGAGGGAGGAAGTGGGGCGTTGGGGCTCAGGGTTTGTGGGAGTCCGCGTGTCCTTGAGTGTTCCTTTAGTTTTTTTTTAGTTTTTTTCTCTCTCTTTTTTGAGGGGTATTACATTGGGTTTTATTGTGAATTGGGTCGGTTTATATCATTTTTCTCCGAAGGGAATCATCGTCTTTTTTATAGTTCAGATTGCAGTGCACATAAGAATATAAAAATGAAAAATACTTGTATGAATGTATACATGTTTATAAACCTGTTTATGTTTGCGTGTTATAACTGTTATTGTTTTTTTTTTTAATATCCGACTTCAGGCTTCTCTGCTTCTGTATTCCTCGCAGTCACGGTAAAGAGTACTTTGTTGGGGTTAGCTGAGAGAGAGGGGGTCCCCGGATGGAGTGGAGGGAGGGGGAGGAGGGAGGGGGCGGAGCATACCATGAACACTTGGCCACAGCGCCGAGAGGGGAAGGAGGAAGGGTCGCATCTTCATTTCCAGCTCTGCTTGTGAAGTTGTCTCCCCTCTGGGCACTCGCTCTCCTCTCGTCTGTCTTGCCTTGTCTTGTCTCTCTCCCTCGTCGCGTCTCGTCTGTCTTCTCTCTCTCTCTCTCTGTCTGTTTCTGTCTCTCTCTCTCTGTCTGTCTCTGTCTGTCTGTCTCTCTCTCTCTGTCTCTCTCTCTCTCTCTCTCTCTCCGCCTTTCCTTTCCCGCTTTCTATACTTTAGATTCCTTTTTCTCTATATATCCTTTTCCGCCACTCTTTCCCTTCCCTCCTTTCCTCCATTCCTCTTCCCTTTCCTCCTTTCCTCTTCCCTCTTTCCCTCTCTCCCTCTTTCTCCCTCCCCCTCTTGCTTCCGACACACCCTAGTCCATACATCACGTACATGTCCCAGACGGCCGTCGACCTCCCCCCGTCCCTCCTCTCCCCCTCCTCCCTCCCTCCTCTTCTTTCCCTTTCTCTTTCTCCCCTCTTCTCCTCTTCCCTCGAGCTGTTCGTGCGGCTTTTTTTTTGCTCCTTTTTTGTCGTAAGTCCCAGTGTCCCTTTGTTTTTCAGTCTCTTCTTCCTCTTTCTCTCCCCATCTTTTATTATCTTATTGTTTTCTCTCTCTCTCTCTCTCTCTCTCTCTCTCTCTCTCTCTCTCTCTCTCTCTCTCTCTGTCTCTCTCTCTCTCTCTCTCTCTCTCTCTTTCTCTTTCTATTTCCTCCTCTCTCATTCTGCCTTCTCCTTTAATACAATATCCATTTTTTTCTCTCTCTCTTGGTTTCCTTTCTCATCCCTTCTTCCTCCCCTTTCGTTTTCGTCGGAGTCTCGGTTCATCTTTCCATCTTTTCCTTATTTTCGTTTTTCTTTTTCCTCGCCGTCGTCTTCTATAGAATACGAATGGAAGAAAAAGGAGGAAACGAAAACTAAAAAAATACAAAAGAAAACATTGAAGCAACGATAAAGAAGGGAGAGAATAAGAAAGAAAAAGGGAAAAAAGGGGGGCGTAAATAATGAATTAATACGCTAATGAGAATAATGTCAGGAATATGGAAATGGGGGGAATAAAGGCGCGGAGAGAGTGACAGGGCGAAAAATAGATGAATGATTTCCCTCCCTCGCGTTATGCATTCCGGAAAGTAACGTTTATGTTCGAGAGAGAGAGAAAAAAAAAAGATGTAGGGGAATAGGGAGAAATGACAGAGATCGACAGATAGATAGGTAGATGGATGGGTAGATGGATAGGTAGATAGATTGATTGGTAGATAGATAGGTTGATAAATAGCTAGATGGATTGATAGATAGGTAGATAGATAGATAGGCATAGATAGACAGACCGACAGATAAATAGATAGACAGACAGACAGATAAATAGATAGATACATAGATTGATAGATAGATAGATATATAATATAGATAGACAGACAGACAGATAGATAGATAGATAGATACGTTGTGGGTGAGGGAGGGAAGAAGGGAGAGGGAAAATGAAAGAGAGAGGAAAAGGGGGAGAGAGAGTGACTTTGGTAAAGCTCGGTCGATGCAATTAAGAAAGTGTGAACGTCAGCAGGTCTTATATCGCTCTCCTGCTTTTATCTCTGTCTCTCTTCTCTCTCTCTCCTCTCTCTCTTTCTTCTCTCTCTTCTCTCTTCTCTCTTCTCTCTCTTCTCTCTCTTCTCTCTCTTCTCTCTCTTCTCTCTCTTCTCTCTCTCTTCTCTCTCTCTTCTCTCTCTCTTCTCTCTCTCTCTCTCTCTCTCTCTCTCTCTCTCTCTCTCTCTCTCTCTCTCTCTCTCTCTCTCTCTCTCTCTCCTTCTCCCTTCTCTCCTTCCTCCTTCGACCTTCACTTTCTTTCAGGCATATCTCATTCTCTCCTTTTTATATCCCTCTTCTCTCCCACTCTCTCTCTCTCTCTCTCTCTCTCTCTCTCTCTCTCTCTCTCTCTCTCTCTCTCTCTCTCTCTCTCTCTCTCTCTCTCTCTCTCTCCTTCTCTCTTCTCTCCTTCCTCCTTCTCGACCACTTCTTCAGGCATATCTCATTCCTCTCCTTTTATATCCCTCTTCTCCACTCTCTCTCTCTCTCTCTCTCTCTCTCTCTCTCTCTCTCTCTCTCTCTCTCTCTCTCTCTCTCTCTCTCTCTCTCTCTCTCTCTCTCTCTCCCCTTCTCCCTTTCCTCCCTTCTCCCTTCTCCTTCTCCCTTCTCTCCTTCCTCCTTCGACCTTCACTTTCTTCAGGCATATCTCATTTCTCTCCTTTTTATATCCCTCTTCTCTCCCACTCTGTAACTCCCGTTGAATCGCCCTTTCCCTTATCTCCCTTACATTCTCCCTGTTGAATGTCTTGTCCCCTTGTCCTCCCTTTTTTGGGGCGTTCCAACCTGTCTCCCCGAGTCTGTCTCTCTCCCTTTGGATCTCTCTCTCCGTTCTCTTATCTCCTCTTCGCTCGCCTCGAGGGTGGATTCGTCTCCCCAATATTTCTCTCTGGAGGCCTCGCTCGGACGTATTCCACCCTCAATTTCCCTTAAAACTGATCTCCTCCTCCTTTTTTTATCTCTTATCTACTTCCCCTGGTGTCTGACCCCCTACCTCCAGTCCCTTATTCTCCGTTTCATCCATTCTCAACCCACTCCCCCTTCACTTTGCTCTCCACCCCACCCGTCTGCTTCTTACCCCCCACCCGTCTGCTCCTTACCCAACTCCTACCCACCCCCTTCACAGCCCTCTCGGCTCTCCACCCCACCCCTCCTGCCCCTTACCCACCCCCTTCACAGCCCCTTCCCCCCCCCTTGCTCCCCTCCACCCCCACCCTCCTGCCACTTACCCACCCCCTTCACAGCCCCTTCCCTTTGCCCTCCATCCCACCGTCCTGCCCCTTACCCACCCCCTTCCCTTTGCTCTCCACCCCACCCTCCTGCCCCTTACCCAACTCCTACCCACCCCCTTCACAGACCCTTCCCTTCGCCCTCCACCCCACCCTCCCGCGCTCCAGTGGCCACCCACCGCAGCCGACACCACGTGGGGTCACGAAGGCCTATTTCCTCTTTCCTCCTGGTAGGGTAGGAGGTCGGAGAAGGGGGGGGGGAGAGGGAAGGGACTGAGGGAGGGAGGGAAGGAGGGAGGGAGGAGGGAGGAAGGGAGGGGGGAGGGAGGGAGGGAGGAAGGGAGGAGGGAGGGAGGGAGGGAGGGAGGGAGGGAAGATGGGCAGGGAGGGAGGGGGAGGGGAGTGAGTGAGGGAGGGAGAGAGGGAGGAGGAGGGGAGTGAGTGAGGAGGAGAGAGGGAGTGAGGGAGGGGAGTGAGGAGGGAGGGAGAGAGGGAGGGAGGGGGAGGGGAGTGAGTGAGGGAGGGAGAGAGGGAGGGAGGGGGAGGGGGAGGGATGGAGGGATCGAGGGAGGGAGGGTGGGAGAGAGAGCGCGTTCTAATCTTGGTTGCTTTAAATGTCCAATTCCTTTAATCCGGTGGCACTGCTGTAGGTCGGAGGGACGAGGCGGGGGCAGTGGGGTGAGGGACGGACGGGGAGAGAGGATGAGGAGGGAGGGAGGGGGAGGGAGGCAGGATAGATTGGGGTAAAGGAGAGGAGCGAGAAAGGAGGGACGACGGGGAGAGGAGGAAGAAGGAGGGGGAAGGAGGAGGAAGAGAGTTAGTGTGGGAGAGAGGAGGGAGAGGGAGGAGGGAGGGAGGGAAGGAGGGAGGGAGGGAGCGAGGGAGGGAGGCAAGAGTGTCAGTGTGGGGGGCGGGAGGAAGAGGGGGGAAGGGTAGAAGTGTCGTGGCTTTGCTGACTTTGATATTTCAACTATGATATTGATGGTGGCGGAGAAAGCGGACGCTGAGGTCGGGGAGAGAGAGAGAGAGAGAGAGAGAGAGAGAGAGAGAGAGAGAGAGAGAGAGAGAGAGAGAGAGAGAGAGAGAGAGAGAGAGAGAGAGAGAGAGAGAGAGAGAGAGAGAGAGAGAGAGTATGAGGCCGTTGGAGCGACGGCTTTGGGAAGGGGAGTAATTTATGTGCGTATGGAACCTGCTCCTATACCCTCCCCCTCCCCCCACTGTACTCCAACTCCCGCTCTCCTCTCATCATCCACCCATTTCCTTTTTCCAACTCGTCATCCGTCTCCCCCAGTTCCCTTTCCATCCTTTCGTTAGTCTCCACCAATTCCCTCTTCCACCTCGTCATCCGTCTCCCCCAATTTCCTCTTCCACCCCCATCGTCTGTTTCCCCAATTCCCTTTTCCACCTCGTCCACCTTCCCCAATTCCCTTTTCTCATCCTTTTCTCGTTAGATCTCCCCCAATTCCCTCTTCCACCTCGTCATCCGTCTCCCCCCAATTCCCCAATTCCCCCTCTCCATCTCGTCATCCGCCTTCCCCAATTCCCTCTTTCCGCCCTGTCGTTAGGCTCCCCCACTTAGCACCCCCTCCCCCCTTCCCCTTTTTTCCGCCGCCCCCGTGGTAATGTTGCGAGGCACGCGGCACCCAGGAGCTTTTCCCTGACGCGGCACCACCAACTTGGCGTAGCGGGGGAGCGCCTCCTCGTTCCATCTTTCCCTCCCTCTCTGTTTTTCCTCCCTCTTTGGCTCCATCCATCTCTCCTTCCCTCCTTCCCTTTTTTTTCCTTTCTTTCTAGTATCTTCGTTCTTCTTTTTCGCTCCCTCTTCCCTTTCGTTCTTCTTTCCCTCCTTTTTTTCCTTCTCTCTTTCTTCCTTCCCTCTTTCCCTTCCTTCTCCCTCCCGCTTTCCCTTCTCTCTTCCCTCCCTCTCTCCCCGTATTCCTTCTCTATTCCCTCCGTGCCCCTCTCTCCCCTCCCCCTCTCTTCTCTCTCCCCCCTCCCCCTCTCTCCCCTCCCCCCTTCTCCGCCCCCTCGTATGCCTCCTCCGGATCCTGTTTCCGAGGGCGGCGTCGGCGGGGGTGCTGGTCCCGGATCTCCCAGTGCTGCGTTGCTGACGATGCAGCGATGGGCGGGCGGGCGGGAGGGAGGGAGGGAGGGAGGGAGGATGGGCGTGCGGAGTCCCAAGTCTAACTGCACGTGCCTTGCTTTGGATGTAAACAAACCAATGCGCTATGTATTTCGGGCGCGATTTGGTGGTCGTGTTCGGTACTGGTTTAAATGCGGGGAAAAGTGGATACACTCTATCTCTGTCTATGTATCTGAATGTCTCTCTTTATTTACTCAGGTTTATTTATTTATTTATTTGATTTCTCTCTTCTCTCTGAACAAATATGTACACGAGTCTGCAGTAGCATGTCTTATGAATGGCATGACACCCCTTTATATGGCATAATCCCTTCAGCCTTTGACTATGACACACTGCGCGGTGATGAGGAGTGTAGATTCCTTTTTTTTTCTTTTTCTTCCGTCTTTTAGAGCCTCCTGTGCGTGTCAGGGCCAAGGCTTTCCCTCCTCTCTTCTTTCCATACCCCTCCTTCGTTCCTTCTTTTCGACATTCCCATCTTTCCTTCGTCTCCTCTCCTCACCTCCTTCCTTTATTCCTTTCCAGTCCTTTCCGTCTTTCCTTCCTTCCCTTCACCCTCCATATCATTCCATTCCCCTTTCCTCTTTATCCCTCTTCCTTCCCTTCCTTCTCTCCATCCTTCTCTTTTTTCACCCTTCCTAATTCCCTTCCCTCTCCTCTTCCTTCTCTTTTTCCCCTCCTTCCCGTCTTTCTCCCCTTCCTTCCTTCCTTCCCCTCCTCCTTTCCCACACAAGACGAGGCACCCCCGCCCCATAGGCTCCAGGCGGCTGGGCCAAGCCGAGGGATGTCCCAGGGATCACGGACGCCCTGAACCGCTCCTTTGGGCGGTCGCGGTTCACCTCAACACGCACGCGACCACACGCGGGCGTGTGTGAGGACAGGGAGGAGGTGGAGAAGGTGGAGGGAGAGTGGGAGAGCGTGAGTGAGAGCGAAAGAACGGAGAGAACAGAGAGAATAGAAGGATATATATAGAAACAGAGTAGGAAGCACAGAGCGATGAGAGAAGACAAAGAGACACATAAACGAAGAGAGAAAGAGAAAGAGAAGAAAAAGGAGCAAGCAAGCGGCCCTCCCGACGGGCATAATAGACGGACGAGGCATTCAGAGCGGCGCCCCCGATCCCCGAGCCCAAAGAGCCGAACACGAGGCGAGCCGACGAGGCAGGGCTGCGCGGGGATGACTCTGGATGACACGTGAATTTCTCGTAGGATAAAAAAAAAAAAAAAATGATTCCACCTCGATCCTTTTCTGTGCCTCCTTTTTTTTTTTTTTTTTTTTTTACTCATATGTATTTATTTATTTATTTATTTGATTTGCTCTCTTTGAAATCCTCCTCGATCCTCATCCTTGTCTATTTCCGTCGTGTCGTATTCTATTTCGTCTTGTATTATCCCATTCCTTCCTGTCCTGCCTTATCCTGATTTCTCGTAGGGAAAAAAAAACTCCTCGATCCTCATCCTTGTCTATTCCTGTCGTGTCCTATCTTATCTCCTCCTGTGTTATCCCATTCCTTCCTGTCCTGCCTTATCCTGAGTTAGCCCTCTTTTCACCGTCTCATCCTGTACAGACTATCATCCTACGCCGTTCCGTTCCACCTTATCCAGTCTTATCCTATCAGGCCTGACCCTTCCCCATCACATGTCATCCTATCCCACCCCATCCTATCCCACCCCATCCTATCCCACCCCATCCTATCCTGTCCCACCCCATCCTGTCCCACCCCCATCCTATCCCACCCCATCCTGCCCCACCCTATCCTATGTCCTATTCCACCCCATCCTGTCCCACCCCATCCTACCCTACCCCATCCTGTCCCACCCCATCCTACCCCACCCCATCCTGTCCCACCCCATCCTGCCCCACCCTATCCTATGTCCTATCCCACCCCATCCTACCCCACCCCATCCTGTCCCACCCCATCCTATAATGCTCCCCGCATTGTGTTCTTGGCGATATTAATAACATGCGTAGGACTCGCGTATTAATAGACGAAGCGGATGCAGGGGAGGAGAGGAGACCAACTCCGGGGGATTCCTCGTCTCCCACGTGTGGCTGCGGCGCGGGGAGAGGTCGTGGGAGGGAGAGGGAGGGAGGGAGGGAGAGGGAAGGAGGGAGGGGGAGAGAGAGGTAGGGGGAGAGGGGGGAGGGAGGGAGAGAGAGGGAGGGAAGGAGAGGGAGAGGGAGAGAGAGAGGTAGGGAGGGAGGGAGGGGAGAGGTAGGAGAGGAGGGAGGGAGGGAGAGGGAGAGGGAGAGGTAGGGGTAGGTAGGTAGGTAGGTAGGGATGGGGGAGGGGGGGAGACACCCAGACACACACAGACACAAACACACACACAGACACAAACACACACACACACACACACACACACACACAAAAAGACACACACAGACAAACAGAGGTGTGGGGGGAGGGGGGGAGAGAGAGAGAGACATCCCGATAGAGACGGAAACCGAGACAGGGAGGTCGTGGGAAAGAGAGACGGGGAGAAAGGAGAAGAAAAATCTTGGTTCGGTCTTATCAGGGTTTATGTAAACAGTGGTCACGTGTTGTGCTGGCTTGTAAGGATGTTTGGGAGAAGGAGACAAAGCGAGGGACAGACAGACAGACAGACAGACAGGCAGGCAGGCATAGGAGGAGGGGAATAGAGTGCAAGAAGAAGAGACAGGATCTGGACGATAGTGCCAAAGAAACAGGAGAAACAGGAACAGGAATAGGAACAGAAAACGAATAGGAAAAAAAGGCATAAACATTGCCAAAGAGAGATGGAGGTGAAAAAAGATATCGGTCGGTCGGTCAGTCAGTCAGTCAGTCAGTTAGTCAGTCAGTCGTCAGTCCACCAGACAGGGGGAGAGAAAGCGGTCACATGTCAGTTTACACGGGAGGGAAAAATTATTCATAAACCAATAGACGGGACTAATGAATATGGTCATATGTTGATAACGGGGCAGACAGACGGACGGACGGACAGGCAGGCAGACAGGCAGGCAAGGGCGATCGATCGACGGGTCTATGGCAGAGAGGGGTCAGGCATGGTCAGTGATGGGCGAAGAGTGCCCCCCCGCCCCCCCGCCCGCCCCCGCCCCTTCCATGTGAGATATTAGCGTGGGAATGGGAGAGGAGATAGGCCTCGGCAGCGTCGGAGAGTGAGCTGGGTCTGATATCCGTTGCGGGTCGGGTGCGGATGCGACCGCCGTGCCCGATGGTCATCTGCGAGGGTCTTCGTCGTCGTCGTCGTCGTCTTCGGATTTCGGTCGCTTCTCCCATTTCTTCTTTGTACGCCTGTTCCGTCGTTTTCTTTCTGTTTTGACACCTCCCTTCGCACCTGCCTCCTTGCATTTTTTCTCTCTCTCTCTCTCTCTCTCTCTCTCTCTCTCTCTCTCTCTCTCTCTCTCTCTCTCTCTCTCTCTCTCTCTCTCTCTCTCTCTCTCTCTCTCTCTGACATCTGATCTTTATTTGATTACGCATGTTCTCCCAGCTCCCCCGAGACGCAACCCCCCCCCCCCCCCCCCCCTTCGACGTGGGCCTAAGCAGTTATCGACGTTGTGGCAGATGCGAGTCATTTGTAGTTGGGGTTTAATGGGGGGGGGGCACGCGATTTTGGGGTCTTTATCTCTTCCTATCCTTTTTTTTTTCGTTATTTTGGTTTTTTTTTCTTTATTCTCTTTCTTTTTCTTTTTCTTATTTTCTCTCTTTCATTCTTTTTTCTCTTTCTTTTTCTCTTTCTCTTTCTCTTTCTTTTTCTCTCTGTTTCTCTCTCTCTTTTCTTTTCTCTCTCCTCTTCTCTCCTCTTCTTCTCTTCTCTTTCTCTTCTCTTTTCTTTCTCTTCCCTTCTCTTCTCTTCTCTTCTCTTCTCTTCTCTTCTCTTCTCTTCTCTTCTCTTCTCTTCTCTTCTCTTCTCTTCTCTTCTTCTTCTTCTTCTTCTCTTCTCTTCTCTTCTCTTCTCTTCTCTTCTCTTCTCTTCTCTTCTCTTCTCTTCTCTCCCCTTCCTCCCTTCCTCCTTCCCTCTCCCCCTCCCCCCCTTTCCTTCTCCCTCCATCACTCCTACCCCATTCTCTATTTTTCTCACTTTCTTCCGCTTCCTTTCACTAACTCTCCTTCCCTCTCTTCCCCTTTTATCGTCGCGTTGATTAAGCGGTTTGATGGTGGGGATAGTGAGGGAGAGGGGGGGGAGGAGAGAGGGGAGAGTTGGAGAACAGAGGAGGTAAGAGATATAACCTGAAGGCGAGTGAGGGAGGAGAAGGGGAAGGGGAAGGGGGGAGTGAGGTTGTGGTTGATGGGGTTGTGACTGGAAAGAGGGAGAGCGGGAGGGAGGAGGCGTAGGAAGGAAAGGGGAAAAGGCGATGAAGGAAGAGAAAGGAAATGGCTTGAATGAAGGGAGGCGGCGAGGGGTCGTACATGACTTCGAATGGGAGATGGAAGGGACAGGAAGATAATGAAGGGATAAGGGGAGAGAGAAAGAGAAAGAGAGAGAGCGAGAGAGAGAGAGTGAGAGAGAGAGAGAGAGAGAGAGAGAGAGTGAGAGAGAGAGAGAGAGAGAGAGAGAGAGAGAGGGGAGGGAGAGAGAGAGGGGGAGGGAGAGAGAGAGGGGGAGGGAGAGAGAGCGAGAGGAGGGAGAGAGGGAGAGTGAGGAAGGGGAATGAGTCAGCCGAGGGGAGCGTGTCGCGTGCGTTCGTCCTCCGCGCCAAAATGTTTCGCTTCTTCGTCTGCTTTCGGAGGTTGCGCGTTCGCTTATTTCGCCGTTGTGTTTGCGTGTGAATGCGCCGATGAGCGGGCGAATTCTTCCGCGGAGGCGCATTGTTGCGGTCACGCTCGTCAGTTGCGTCAGTGAAAAGGGCGAAATGGCGTGGGAGATGGCGGGAAGCGATAGGGAAAGTTGTGCGGCGCGAGGGGAGGCGGCGGGGGGAGGGGGAGGGGGAGGAGCCAGCGTGAAGGATGGAGGCCGGGGAGACCTCCAGTGGAGCCAGCGGGGAGTAGCAGCAGCGGCAGCGGTAGACACGGAGACCGCAGGCGGCAGTTCCCGTGGCGGCGGCGGTAGTGATAGTGTGTAGTGTGGTACAGAGAGAGACGTGCGCGCGCCCCCGCTCGCCTGCCCGCACGCCCACCCGCCCGCGAGTCAGCAGCGATCCGTGCCACTCAACAACGTGGTCTTGTTAGTGCCTCGGGACGGGCCAGACAGACGCACGCACTCTCGCGGCGCGGCGATCGCGGCGGCCAGGAGGCCCTTCGAGTGCGAGGCGAGGCGGCTGCCAGCGGGGCTCGCTATGCACTCGGCGCGGTGTGTCGCGCGGGCGGAGACAGTGACCTCGCCGAGGGTATGTTGGGCTTTGGGTGGGCACTGTAGAGGGCCAGGGGCAGGGGGGGGGGTAGGGACGGGAAAGGGAGAGGAGGGGCTTAACATGTGGGGAACAGCTTCCTTGGCTCGGCCCTCGCGAGCCCCTCCCCCGCCGCCTCCCACCCTCCCCCATCGCCACCCCACACCCAGCCACCCACACCAAGACAGTGTGTGTAGTAT
>NC_091575.1:29714303-29721803 GCF_042767895.1 Penaeus vannamei
GATATATATTAAGGGAAATATATCCAGGGTAATTGTATATTGTAAAACGAACTACTGGCATTAGAAAAAAAAAATTGTCCCCTCGTCGAAAATTTAACTAGACAGAAGACCGTGTAGGCCTATAAAGATAAGTGTCGTAAAAACAGAAAACATTTTAAAGGTCGTTCGGAAAAGAGAGGAATGTGTCAAGTGAAATGAGTTTTAAATGGAAGAAGAAAGATCCCATGAATGTCGTACAAGTTTATATCCGGGAAGTGAATGTGACTCTTTTAGAAAAGATAATGTATAGCTGATCTATTTTCAAAAGGAGACTGTGTGTGTCGAGGAGAGAGTATAGACCGACTAAAACGAAGAAAAGCTGTGTATGTCTATTAGAACAAGGAGAAGAAATAGGAAGAAAAGCAGTGTATGTCTATTAGAACAAGGAGAAGAAATGGTGTCTCTTCAGAAAGCACCGAGTCTATTTAGAGAGGAGACGACAGTGTAAGTGTATGAAAAGAAGGCAGTGTAGGTCTTAGTGAAGCAAAAAAAGAAGACATTGCAAGTCTGTTAAAAGAGAAGACACAGCTGCGGCGCTGTCTGCTGCAAAAACGCAAGTGCCGGAGAGAGGCGACCTTCGGCCTGCTGGTGCTCTTGTAAGGAGGAGAGAGGAGGGAGAAGGAAAAGGAATGTGATGGTGGTGGTGATGAAGATGATGATTGTGAGGATAAAGACAAGGATGATGATTTTAATAAGTAAGGATAAAGATGTTGACGATGAGTATGATAAAGACAAGGATGATTATTATAATAAGTAAGGATAAAAATGTTGCAGATGAGTATGATGAAGATAAGGAGGATGGTAATGCTGATAAAGATGAGAATGATGGCAATGAGGCAAACGCCGGCCCCTCCAGCGCCAGCCTCGACGGGCGAGAGCACCGGACGAGGACCCTGTCGCCGAGCGCCGTCCGTCCGTCCGCCCAGACCCGAGCGCCTCGCATCGCCGCAATCTTGTTTCGGGCATTAAGGAGGTTAATTGATCTCGCAGCGTTGATTGGGGCGGTGCACCTGCGTCGATCCAAGCGCCTCAAAGGGGACGCTGTGTGAGGCACCCCCGCCGCCGCCACCGCCACACCCGCCGCCGGGACGAAGCTGCACGCGTGCTTTGCTCTCGTGTTTAGCTTTGCGTTGAGTTATTCCGCGGTTGGAAGTTATAATTGGCGTGTATCCCTTTGTTATTAGGGGGTGATTGAACACTGCGTAGACGCGTTGACGTGTTCAGTGTTGTTAAATAACTTGGGGTGTTTCGGCTGTGTTGGTTAACGGCCGAATCGCTGTTAGTTTTATAAATAACTATGCGAAGTCAAACAGAATGGGAATAGTTGAGTATGAGTCAGTGTTTGTACTTGCTTGTTAAACATGACGTTGGTATTGGCACTCTGTTCGGATGAAAACTGTATGTGCGTGCGTGCGTTCGCGTATGTGGTTGTCCGCCTGTGTGTTTGTATTTCTGCATATATGTGAGTAGTCTGTCTGTCTTGTATGTCTTTGCGTCTGATTGCCTGACTAGCGAAGGCCACGCGGGCGTTGGAGGTCACATGGCCAAGAACTGGGGGGGGGGTGAGAAGGGGAGGGAAGGAGGGAGGAGGAGGGAGGGGGAGGTGGGGAGGGGGGAGGAGTCACTCACGAAGGGCACGAATGTTTTGCTTCGCCCGAGAACCGTTGCGCCGCATATGACTCCGGGGTTATAATTACCTCACACGAGGAGCATGGTCGGAGGGGGGGGAGAGTTAGAGGTCAGGGGGGAATAGGGGGAGGGGGGGCGGAGAGAGGGAGTTGAGGGGTCAGGAGTAGGGTAAAGGGGAGTGTAAGAGGGGAAAGGGTCGGGGTTTAAGGGGGGGTGTCAAGACCACCTCCCCCCATCTTACTCTTCCTTCTTTTTTCTTTCTCGTTCTCCTCCTCCCCTTCCCTCCCTCTCCTCCTCCTCCTCCTCCTCCTCCTCCTCCTCCTCCTCCTCCTGTATTACCATGATCCTCCTCTCCCCTTTGCTCTCTGGTTCTCCCTTTGTAACGTGGCACCGTCGGTCATCGTTAACCTACGTGTGACCTCTGGGCATACCTCCTCCCCTCTTGCCCCGTCCTCTTCCTCTTCCTCCTCCTTCCCTCGTTTTCCCTCTCCTTCCTTCTCTCTTCTCCCTTATCCCTTCTTCCTTCCTTTACATATGTCTTCTCTTTTTCTCCTACATCGGCATCTTAGTTTTTTTTTTTTTCATTGTTTCATCCCTACCCTAATATCTACCTCTTCCTTTACCCCTATCGCTTAATTCTATCCCTATCCCTTCCCCTACTCCTTACCTTTCCTTTCCTTACCCCAGTCCCTGTCCAAATTCCCACCCCAACCCTCCCATACCCACAATATAAAATCCTACCCAATATACCAACCCCTGCCCATGTTACCAACCCCTGCCCATAATACCAACCCCTGCTCATAATACCAACCCCTGCCCATAATACCAACCCCTGCTCATAATACCAACCCCTGCCCATAATACCAACCCCTGCCCATAATACCAACCCCTGCCCATAATACCAACCCCCTGCCCATAATACCAACCCCTGCCCATAATTCCAACCCCCTGCCCATAATACCAACCCCTGCCCATAATACCAACCCTTCCCCATGTTACCATCCCTGCCCCTGTTACCAACCCCCTGCCCATAATACCAGCCCCTGCCCATGTTACCAACCCCTGGCCACTCTTCCTGCCTTTCGTACCCCATACCCTCGTACCCCATGACGCGTTACCTGCGGCGTCTTCAGGTATGGGCGTCACGCGGGGGCCGACTCGGCGCGCCAACCGCCTCGCGAGCCGTCACTGGTGCTGTCGTCGCCGCCCGGTCGTGCGTGGGTCGTTTGTGGTGGTGTTTTTCTCGTTATTTTTCTTTCTCTTTTTTTCTTTTTCTTTTTCTTTGTCTGTCTCCTTTTCTCTCTCGGTATTTGTCTTTATTTGTCGGTGTAGTATTTGTCTCTTTCTTTTTTTCTTTTCTCTCTCTCTCTCTCTCTCTCTCTCTCTCTCTCTCTCTCTCTCTCTCTCTCTCTCTCTCTCTCTCTCTCTCTCTCTCTCTCTCTCTCTCTCTCTTTCTCTTTGTTTTTGTCTTTGTCTTTCGCTTTCTCCCTCTCCCTCTCTCCCTCTCCCTCTCCCTCTCCCTTCGCCTTTTTATTTCTCCGTTTCAATCTCTCTCCCCCATTCTCATTTTCACTTTATTTGTCAGTTCCACGTTTATTCTCCTTTGTTTTTTGTTGTTTAGCATTACCCCTTTTCCTCGCCGTTCCAGAAATGATTGAGTTATTATATTGGGAGTATTTCCTTTTTGAAATTTTCCTCTGTTCTCTTGCGTACGAATTATTTCTGTTCTGCTCTTTCCCGTTTCGTATCATCGGCGTTATCGCCCTTTCGCCTCTTATCGCTTCCTCTATTGCTCGTTTCCCTCTTTTTTCCCCTCTTCCTCTTCCCCTCTTCCTCTTCCCCTCCTCCTCTGTGATTGAGTTCCGATAGTTAGATGGCTTCCTCGTGGATGGGGCCGAGGAGGTGGGTAGGGTGGACGGGGTTTGGGTACGAATTAAAGGAAGAGGAGGAGGAGGAGGAGGAGGAAGGAGGGGATGAATGGGATGAATGGGAATAGGAGGAGGAAGAGGATGATAAAAGGGAATAGGAGGAGTGCGAGGAAGAAGAGGTGAAAGGGAATAGGAGGAGGAAGGGGATGATGAAAGGGAATAGGAGGATGAAAGGGACAGGAGGAGGGAGAGGAGGATGAAACGGAAAAGGAGGAGGAAGAGGAGGATGAAAGGGACAGGAGGAGGGAGAGAATTATGAAAGGGAACAGGCGGAGGGGAGGAAGAAGGGGAACAGGATGAAGAGAGGGAGGAGAGAAATCATTAGGAAAATGTTCAAGGAGAAGGAGGAGAGGCGATCATGGGATGTATACGAAAAGAAACGAGAGAGAGAGAGAGAGAGAGAGAGAGAGAGAGAGAGAGAGAGAGAGAGAGAGAGAGAGAGAGAGAGAGAGAGAGAGAGAGAGAGAGAGAGAGAGAGAGACTGAGAGACTGAGAGACTGAGAGACTGAGAGACTGAGACTTTGCGAAAAGAAAAAAAAAGAATAACCAGAGACGAGGAAAGAAACAAAAGAAAGGTAGCGGCACAGAAGGATGCTAATATCGGATGACATTTCGCCGCGGTCGGTCTGGATCAGTGCATCCGGTCGAGCCTCGGGAGCCTATATTTAGCGGCAGAGCCTCTTCCGGTGTTGCTTTCGAGGAGGAGGCGCTACAAGTGGGGAAGGAGGGGGGGATAGGGGTTGGGTATGGGAGGGGAAAGAGGAGGGGGGGCATAGGGGTTGGGTATGGGAGGGGGGAGGAGGGGGCATAGGGAGTTGGAGTATGGGAGGGGGGGAGGAGTGGGGATTGGGTATGGGAAGGAGGGGGGCATAGCGGTTGGGTATGGGAAGGGGGGCATAGGGGGTTGGAGGTATGGGAGAGGGGGAAGGAGGGGTTGGGTATGGGAGGGGAAGGAGGGGTTGGGTATGGGAGGGGGAAGGAGGGGGGTATAGGGGTTGGAGGTATGGGAAGGGGGAAGGAGGGGGGGGGGCATAGGGGTTGGGTATGGGAAGGGGGAAGGAGGGGGCATAGGGGTTGGGTATGGGAAGGGGGGTATAGGGGTTGGGTATGGGAGGGACGGGGGTTTGGTTATAGTAAGGAATAAAGAGAAAGGGGGGGGGTGAGGAGAGAGAATGAGAAAGAGAAAGAAGGAAAGAGTGGAGGGCAAGAAGTAGGAAGAGAGGGAGAGAGGGAGAGAGGGAGAGGGATCAGTCATCAGGTAGTTGCTCCTCGAGTATTTTTTCCCCGCGGCTGAATGTCCCGTCGGGTAAATATTTACGGCTGCAGTTATCACGTGATGACTGGAGTTTGGGGAGGGGGGGGGGTAAGGTTAGGGGAGGCGCGAGGGGAAGGGAGCAAGGAGGAGGAGAGGAAAGGAACGGAGGAGAAATGAAATGAACGGAACAGACCAGAAAGGAAGGGAACGGGACAGACCAGAACGGAAAGGAACGGCACGGAACGGAACGGAAAACAGCTGATAAGAAAACAGCGGGTTAGAGGAGAAAGGAAAATAACGGAATGGAATGGCAGGAACGGAATGGAGTGGCAAAGGAACGCGACGGAACCGAACCGAAGTGAACGGAACGGAAAGAAAGGGTGTCGGAATAGACTTCTCTCGTGTTGCTATTTCGGGGTGTCGGTCGGGGCTGGTCTTTGTGAATGAGGATTGAAGCCTTTCAGGGTGTGGGTGGTTGGGGTGGGGGTGGGGATAGAGGGGGGTGGGAGGGAGGTGGATTGGGAGAGGGAGTTTTTCAGGGGTGTGGGTGGTTGGGGTTGACAGGGTGGGGATAGGCGGGAGAAGGGGTTGGGGTGGGGGATGGGGATAGGGGTTGAGGTAGAGGGGGAGGCGAGGATGGATTGGGAGAGGGAGTGAATGAAAAGGAGGGAGGCGGGGGGTTGGAGGAAGGAGGATGGGGAGGCGGGTAGGATGTGGGGTTTCGGGTGAGGGTGCAGTGTCCAGCGAGCACTTGAGGGTTGGGCATCTCAGGGTAATTAGTGTCAACGGTTTTTTTATGTAAGGGTTCTTGTTTTGTTTTATCTTTCCCTTTTGTGATCCCCTCGCCCCAACTCTCACTCTCTAACTCTTTCTTTCTTTCGTTCTTTCTTTCCGTTCTCTTCCTTTATCTTTCCCTATCTTAAATTTTCTTGTTCCTTTTTTCCTCTTCATTCTCTCTCTCTCTCTCTCTCTCTCTCTCTCTCTCTCTCTCTCTCTCTCTCTCTCTCTCTCTCTCTCTCTCTCTCTCTCTCTCTCTCTCTCCTCTCCTCTCTCTTCCTCTCCTCTCCTCTCTCTCTCCTCTCTCCTCTCTCTCCTCTCTCTGTATCTCTCTCTCTATATATATATATATATATATATATATATATATATATATATATATATATATATATATATATATATATATATATATATATATATATAATATTAATAAATATATATAGCGTATATATATATATATATATATATATATATATATATATATATATATATATATATATATATATCTCTCTCTCTTCTCTCTCTCTCTCTCTCTCTCTCTCTCTCTCTCTCTCTCTCTCTCTCTCCTCTCCCTCCTCCCTCACTTCCCCCTGCCCCTCGTGAGCGCGAGGAGTCGAGCCCGTGAGTCCCGCTCGTACCCAGCCTGGTTCGAGAGTGAAAGTAGCGGGGCCGGGGGTGATGGGGGGTGGGGATGGAGGAGGCCCCCCCCCCTGCGGATGGAGAGGCATTTCCCGGGCTTTAGGGGTGGAATGGGCGCCCTCGGAACGCCGCCCATTCGTTTCACTCTTTCTGTTTCATGTACGCGTTCGTTTGTGCTTGCGTGCATACATATGCATACGTCTCTGTGCATTCGTCCACGTTGATATATATATTTTTTTTCACGCATGCATAATACCTCTATGATAGCGCAGACAGACAAACACGTACCTTTACCTACCATTGCATACATCTACATGCATTATAACTTAATAGATACGGTATCTACGCGCGCCCCTGTGCATGGCGGGATAGGCCCCGGGCAGGCAGCGGAGAGAGGTTTATCATGGCGCTGACGGAAACGCGGATGGAAATGGGCAGGGAAGCGTGAAAAGGAATTAAACATCGCGGGTTTCCTAAATCATCGGGCGGGCGGGCGGTCCGTCGTTTATATATCATGTGGGGAGGGTGGAAGGTAGGGGGGGGGGGCGGTTGTGAGTAGGTTGTGAGAGCGACGGAGGCAGGGAGGCAGACACAGACAGACAGACAGACAGGCTGACAGACACAGACAGACACAGACAGACAGACAGACACAGGCGAGAAAAGACTACGTGGTTGCGTGTACGTGTGTATGTGTGTGCGATTGCGTCGTTGCATACCATAGCGTGTCGGATCTTCTTTGGACGACCCCTCCTCCTTCCCCGCTCCCCCCCCCTCTCCCCTCCCCCTCCCTTGCGACAGCATCCTTCCCACGCCCCGTCGGCGCTTCCTTCCGGGTAAGCAGCCTCGCGGGACGACGGGGAGGCGGACGGGCGCTGACCTCCCGCTCGGGCCGAAGGAGACGAACCTTCCTCTTCTTTTGTTCTTTTTTCGTTCCTTTTCGTCTTTGTTTCTTGTCTCTGTCTTTAGCCCTGTCCTTTTTTTTCTTTCTGGTCTCCTTTCCTTTCTTTCCTTCACCTTTTTTCCCTATCCGCTCCTCCTTCTTTCCTTTACTCTTCTCTCCTTCTCCTCCTTCTTTCCTTTCCTCTCCTCCTTCCCTTTCCTCTCCTCCTTCTCCTCCTTTCCTTTCCTCTAGTATCCTACACTCTGCTCCACCTCTCCACCTTTCCTCTCCTTCTCTCCTCTTCCCATCCCCTCCTCTCCTCTCCTCTCCTCTCCCTGGGTCCTCGCCTCGTT
>NC_091575.1:29726803-29731803 GCF_042767895.1 Penaeus vannamei
TCCATACATATCACTGAAAATATTAAACCTCAAAGCTAGGAAGGCAAGCCAATGGTAGATATTGAAAAATAATCCATTTGTTCACTTACAGAGGGAGCTTAAAGGGAATGTACTCTTAGACTACGTTGCCGAGTGGCTATATTTGGCTAGTCTTTAAAGGCAAAACAAAGATAAACATAACTAATCTGAGCTTTTCAAGTCATTTGTTCTGATTGTAATGACAGATTGTTTAGATTTTTCATTAACTCTTTTAATATTGATATCTGCTTAAATAGTATGTGTAATTCATACACTACAATTGCCATCTAGATAATGCATTTCATATTGGCTCTTTTAGATCTGCTGTTTGAAGTCTCTTTTCAGATTTTAGTATTTCAGATAGAACAAAGCTTTCAACTATAACTGATAAAGAAGTAGACATTTGTTTATATTTGCTTTCCGTTTCTGACTTTTTGTTTTTCACGTTAAGCGGTATTATGATTTTGCTTGATGTGCAGATAGATTGTTATAAAAGATTTTTTTTCTTTTCCTCTCTTTCATTAAATGTAATTTGTAATTTCCACGAAGAGCCTTAGATTGATAATGTATGATATTCTCTTATAAGACTGATATAGATCTAAAAAAATTGTCTTTTTATTTTTAAAGGGAAAGGCAATTATTTTAAAAGCATTTGATAAATCCTACACAGGTATAAATCTCTTTTTTGGTTTAATTTTACTGATCTGTTTAGAAATGTTTTCCATAGATAGAGTATACTTAGATGTAAATGCTCATTTTAGTATCGGTTAAAGAACTTAGAGATGATAATCTTTTTTGTTTTGTCTACTTCACCTTCAACAAGTATTTCCTTGTGATCCTGTTTATTCATGCATATTTATCTGTTTATTTATTTATTCATTTTTCCCTCCTCCTGCTCCTCATCCTCTTCTTCTCTATATCACCATTGTTGTTGTCATTGTCACCATTGTCATCCTTCCCTCCTCCTCTTTTCTTCCTCCTCCTTCCTCCTTCCTCCTTCCTTCTCTCTCCTTCCTCTCTCCTCCTCCCTCCTCCCTCTGTTCTCCCCTCCTCCCTTTCTCTTTACTTTCTCATGGGTACGCTTTACTCTTCTTATTTTTTAATTGTCTCATTATGATCTCATTTTGTCAAATATGCTGTCTTTGTCCTGTGTCTCTCTCTGAGCTGAGAACTGGTCACTGAGATGAAAGTCCTTTGAAACGGGTGATAAAGATGCGCATCCACAGATTTTCTTTGAAGTGAATTATACATAAGAACACTAATCTCCTTTTCAGTCGTGAATCCCCTCCAAATTATTCAGCTTTTCATCACCTCTTTAATTGCTTCGTTGTGAATCGCCTTATTGTCTGATCATTTCCTCGCTTTTTCATATTCAAGCGCTTTCCATCAGTGGTAGCATGAAAGGGGAATGGATTTAATATTCCCTTTTGTTTATCCTTACATGTGATGAAAATATCAGCTGGTGCTCTCTTTGTGCAGAGTAATATCTATCTAAATGGCTTTTTGATCTCTTAATACTCCAGATTTTGGGATGTATATAGTATAGACTATGGACTCCATTGTGTTGATATAGTTATTGTATTTTACAAAATGCAACAGAATACAGCCTTCCCTCTATCATGATGTCTTTTAATGTTCATGTTTTACTTAATTATACATTCTTCTTGTTACTTCTTGTGGCATTGTTTTGTTTGTTCGACATGCTATTTTAAGTGCATTCTGAGTTATGTTGCAGAATTTAGACACTTGGTTTATATTGTTACCTTGAATAGTTCTCTCCATGCATCTTTCATGAGCTTGTATTGAAGGTATCTGTCTTGTGTTCAGGAAAGTTCAGCTTAATTTCTTTCTCTCTTAATTGAAACTAGCAATGGGGTTTCAGGTGGATTAGGATATTTTGAATATGTAATTAGATTTTTGTTTACATGATCTGATTATTGATGATATTGTGTTTATGCAAGCATTTTTTGTGTTAGATATTTGCTGATGTATCTTTGTTGCTTTAGTGGTTGTGGGAAGGATTTAAAGAGTATATTGTATTTTTAGATTGTATAGAAGTTCATTGTGGAATGCTTTTTTAGCTACAAGTAATATTTTCATTTTTGAAATATTTCAATTCATAGATCAGTTGAATAATATTTTACAGCATCTTAGTGTAAATTAGGACAAAGATGATCAAGGTGTGACCCAGTATTGATGCTTCCCTCTTGACTATATATTTAGAAGGAATATTAAATGCCTTTACATTATTTTGTACTTCTATCCTGTGGATTTTTCAAGTTTCAAGAAAATTGTTTTCTTGCATATGTATATTTGATACTTACAATATGATGCTTATTCTTATCTAAAATTCAATTGAAGAGGTAAAATTCATACAAAGGTTTGATGATGATACTGAAAAGGCTATTGCAGTATGCAATTATTGAGCATTCTGATAGTAAAGACCATTGTAACTGGATATCTTGTTGCAAAGAAAAAAGGACTGGTGAATTTAACAAATCTTTTTCTTTCCCAGTATGTAGTTTAGTTGTTTATTTTTTCGGCACAGAAGTATCGGTTACTTTTTTAAAGATATGTTTCCTATTTGAATCTATTGTTTTTCTG
Source organism: Penaeus vannamei (assembly GCF_042767895.1). Lineage (NCBI taxonomy): Eukaryota > Metazoa > Arthropoda > Malacostraca > Decapoda > Penaeidae > Penaeus > Penaeus vannamei. Next base: position 29,729,426 of record NC_091575.1, read on the forward strand.
ATGTTGATAGGGGTTTCATCTTCAACTGGGTAATTATCCATTTAAATACAAAATGTCATGGTTACTATTTTCAAACATGTTTCTGATTTGAATCTACGTTTTTTTCTATCATTAAATGGTGGTGGTCTTTAACTGACATTAAATTATTGCAGGTTGAATTTGAATGAGAATTTATGCATCATCACAAGAGTTATTTATTAGCTTTATTTAGTTATTTTTATTCACTTCTTCATATGATTAATCGTTTTCATAAGGGTATGATTATTTTTTATGATGAAATGAAAATGGTTATATAAGCAGTGCATTCACCCTTTACAAATGCTCCCCGTAGCACTCAATTATAAAAGTGTCATCTTTTCTTTCAGGGAGGAAAGACTAGCACTGGATCCGGCCAGGGCGGTGCAAGCACCAACAACGCATCCTCACAAAAGCTTGACAACAGTGGTAGTGGTGGAGTAGACACCAACCAACAGCACGACAACGCCTCCAACAACCTCACCACCAACAACGCAACCGGCCGCCACAACCACCACGAAGCCCCCCCACCCTACTCAACTAGGTCCTCCGCTGCCGCCGCTGCTGCCGCACCTCACCATCACCACAATCATCACCATAATCACCATCACCACCACTCCAACCAGCGCCATAGCTCACGAGGCCCTCGTCGTAACCGGATGAGTATGGGGCAAAAAGTCACAGGTAAGTTGATCTCCAATTTCTATATATGTTTTTTAGATTATTGAGGAAGGTACTATGAACTGTTATATCTTTCTTGGAGGTGTGAGAGAACTTTTTTTATATATAATGTGGATGACATAATTTTATTTTTTGGTAATTTTAAGGCCATATTAACAGAATTTTGTATATTTGCCATAGTGTTGTATGCTCCAAGATCGATTGAAAATGGTTCATGGTATTTTGCGTCCTATTGTTATTCAGTTTATGTAGAATGTTCTTGCTGAACAAATTGGGTGTTCTTCTTCTTCCCTTGGAGTAAATAAGGCTGAATAGATTATGCGTATGCATCACAAGGGCATTTCCATATTTTAATGGGTATACAGACGGCAAAAGGAATACCATTAGTTACATCATTCACTAGTGGAATCGTGAGTTTAGATTAGGTTGTTGGTGATATCTGAGATATTTTGGTGGTCTTTATGGATTTAAAACTAAGCAGTCTAATCCGAACTAATTTTGAAATTTAGACCAAATTCTGTTCATTGCTGGCATTTCTGACGAGTGATGGAAGTGATTAAAAGATGAGTTAGAATGAGAAGAAGGTCAAGTTTTATTGTTTCGCAGAACAAGGTCACGAGCTAGAAATAAACGTGGGAATTTACTGTGGCCAAGAATGCACAATACTTTGATAGACTAGGAATTTGGCTGATATTCAGTTCTATTACTTAGTTGAATGGAATTTGAAAAGGGGAAAAAAAAAGAAAAAACAAATGGAACATATAAAAAAAAAGAAAAAAAAGACAGGTAGGCAAAACACATGATATCTGCCAAGGAATGTCTTAGGAGGGAGAAGAAAGGGGAGGGGTGGGAGGGAGAAGGAGAGGGAGGGTCAGGAAGGAGGAGGGAGGGAAGGGAGAAGAAGAAGGGGGAGGGAGGGAGAGAGAAGGAGGAGGGAGAGGAGGGAGGAGGAAGGAGAGAAGGAGAGGGAGAGGAAGAGGAGGGAGAGAGAGGAGGAGAGGAAGGGAAGGAGGAGGAGGAGGGGGGAAGGGAGAGAAGGAGGAGGAGGAGGGAGGAGGAGGAAGGAGGAGGAGGAGGAGGAGGAAGGAGGAAGGAGGAGGGGTGGGGGGGAAAAGGAGGAGGGGAGGGGGAAGGAGAAGGGGGAGGAGGAGGAGGGAGGGTTTAGGAGGGACTAATCACCAAATAATCCCTTTTAAAGTAAGCGAATTCCTCGCCCCTTCAGGAATGGTGTCAGCAAGATCCAAACGTGCAGGATCTCTCTCCCTAATGTTAATGATTGCACTTCCCTTGTGCATATTTGGGACAAGGAAAATACTATTTCCGAACAACGGGTGACTGAGGACTTCGGTGGGCGTGGTCTAGTGTAGGCTGCTGGCTGAGGGCGAGGGGAATACTCAGGAAGGCGTGATGGCATTTCGTTTTGCTTTTGTCTTGTTTTCTTACATTACTCTTTCCCTTTTTAATGTTTTCACATTGCTTATGATTTTTCTCTGACATTTTCGTACCTTATTTTTCCTCTTTTTTTCAATTCTTCTCCTTCCTCTCTCCCTGCCCCTTCCCCTTCCCCCTGCTCTCTATTCACTCTTCTTTCTTCACCCCTTCATTCCTCTCTCCCCCACCTTATCTTTCTCCATACCTCCCTCGTCTTCCTTATCCCTAGCCGCTGTCACCGCTGCCTCCTC
>NC_091575.1:29734303-29741803 GCF_042767895.1 Penaeus vannamei
CGTCATTCGCCGCGCCACACTATATATATAAGAGTACACGTTCTTGTTATGTTACCGTCATGCAATATTTTTAGTGGCTTGCAAATCAACGGGCCGAGAGAGAGAGAGAGAGAGAGAGAGAGAGAGAGAGAGAGAGGTGGGATTTTGAATATTTAGATGCATATGGGGAGGAGGGGGTGCAGGGTGGTAGAGGGACAGGTAGAGAAACCTAAAGAAAATAAAAAGACAAATGCATAGGCCTATGAAAAAAGACCGAAAGACACAGATTTACAAGAAAAGTAGACGATTAAGACAGACATCCAAGCAGGTCTGTGAGAGAGGCAGATAGGAACGCGCAGATTTTTGATAGGAAAAAAAACAAATATTACAGCTATTCCGGCGCTTCTCTTCCGAAGACCATACCGTCGATACCTCCAGATAGTATGTCACGCCAGGATACCCGAGTGAGGGGAGAGGGGAGGGTATGTGGTAGGGGAGAGGAAGAGGATGCGTGTGTGTGGGGGGGGGTCGAGTCTGGCGTGTTTTGGGGTCGCGTTACATGTGTTGGGGGTGTGGGTTAGGGTGGGAGGGAGGGGGAGGGGGGAGGAGAAGGACCCTACAACGGCCTAGCCATGAAGTCATTGAACCGTCCCGTCCGAGTCCCCGTCCCCCTATACGGAGAGGACAATTAAAATGCAAAATATGTCTAGTATGAACAACAGTAGAAGGAGAATCAAGTAGGAAGAGATTAGAATAAGTGAGACAGGGATGGGTGGCGATGGCGCAAGGTTTCATAAACCAGCTTCCAACGATTTTCTGAAGGCGACGAGGTAAGAGGACAAGGGCGGCGGGACAGACGTCGGTGCTCGGAGTCGGGTAGGTCGTGTGGCGTCGGCATGTTGGTGTACTTTATTCAGCGGGGCTCTTTGTCTTTGTCTTTATTTTTTCTTTCTGCACTTTCTCTCTCTCTCTCTCTCTCTCTCTCTCTCTCTCTCTCTCTCTCTCTCTCTCTCTCTCTCTCTCTCTCTCTCTCTCTCTCTCTCTCTCTCTCTCCCTCCCTCCCCTCCCTCCCTCCCTCCCTCCCTCCCTCCCTCCCTCCCTCCCCACCCTCCCTCCCTCCCTCCCTCTCCCTCTCCCTCTCCCTCTCCCTCTCCCTCATTCTTTTCTCCAATCTCACTCTCTTTCTCATCTATCTATCTGTCTTATCTCTCTAGTTTTCTCACTACATGTCTATCTCATCTCGAATCCTTCAATCTTTCTCTCATCTCTCTCTCTTTCACCTCATCTCTCTCTTTCTCACAGTGTATGTATATGACTAGGAGCGTGCGTGCGTTTGTGTATGTGCATCTATATATATGTGCGTGTGTTCGTGCGTTTGTGTGTCTGGGGTTAGGTTCGGGTCAGTCAGTCAGTGGTGGCGGGCGAGCTGGCGGCGGCGGGTGTGGGCCTAACCTGTTCTGCTGGACTCGGCGGCGCAGATGAATGACCTCTGCGGAGGGCAAGGCGAGACGTACCTGGCCTTCTTCTGCGCCATGCACGGAGCGGCACCTGCGTCTGTTCCTTCCGTCTCGTCGGCGGGAGTTTCTGGAGCCGCGTCCGCCCTTCCGCCCATCGCCAGGGAAGGGGTGGGGGCGTCTCCGTCGAGGTCTCCCCGTCGGTCATGTTGGCGAAGCACGTGATGGCTGTGTGTAAACAAGGGAGCACGTGCTCGGGGTGGTGAGAAAGACTCGGGAGGAGGCTGAGGCAGGAGCGCGCGAGGGGCACCTGCGGATGGCAGCGGAACACCTGCGGTCGGGACAGATGCACGGCAGCGCAGGTGTGTGCGTGCGCGCGCGCCGCAGCATTCCGGGAACACCTGTGACGATGTTTATGGGAAACACGGGGTACATGTGACGTTACTGGGCTGCCTTCAGGTGCCCCGACAACCCTGTCTGACCGGTTCTCTCTCGCTCACCTCCCCCTCCTATCCCTCCCACTCCTCCCCACCCTTCTTGTCTTGCTCCCCACCACCGCCCGCACCCCAATCCTAGCCCATGCCCCGAGGGAAGGGGGGAGGGGGATTGGGGCAGAGAGGGGTAGGGGTGGGGGTAGGGAGGAGGTAGATCTCTTACCTCAGGTATTTTCCAGGTAAAATTACCGATGAACTAACACGCAGTGATCCAGTCTCAGTTCGCGGAACGATGGAAATAGCGACGAATTTTAATGTTTCGTCATTTCGTTATCCGTTCGTTGTGCGAAGGGTTCTAAGTCGGGAGTCTCGGGCAGTTTGACGGTAAGAGATGTTCCGTCTTTGAGCTCAGAACCGGCGCTGGGTCACAGGGTGTGTTCGCGCAGCTGCCTGGAAAATCTGGACCTCCGAATCCGCTCGGGACGAACGGCGGCGGCGCTTCCTCCTCCTCTCCTCCTCCTCCTCCTCCTCCTCCTCCTCCTCCTCCTCCTCCTCCTCCTCCTCCTCCTCCTTCTTCTCCTTCTTTCGGTCTTAAGGAAATCGGGTATTCCGAAGGCGATCAGATGCACGGTTTCCAGGCGATTTCCGGTGCTGCTGAGTAATCGGGGGTTCTAGTAAATTGAGTAATCGGAATTCGAGGAATTAAAAGGTGTGATAGAAGGAAGATAAAACTCGCGGAGATGCTGCTGGGATGGAGGAAGGAGGTGGAGATGGCGGTGGAGGTTGAAGAATGGTTGGGTGGGAGGAACTGACAAACGGGAGGGGGGTCAGTGTGGATTCTTCTGCAAAAATACTGTTGATTATGTGTGTATGCGTTTGTTTGTAAGGGGGGGGGGTTGATGTGCGTGTGTGTGGAGAGGGAGGGAGGGAGAGAGAGAGAGCGAGAGAGCGAGAGAGCGAGAGAGAGAGAGAGAGAGAGGGGGGGGTGCACTCTTCACATCCACCGCGGCGAGAGTTCCAGCCAGAAGCGAGGGGGAAGGCTGGTTTCTGCAGTGGCTGATCACACCCCCTTCCCCTCCCCTCCCCCCTTTCTCTCTCCTTAGTTGCGTCAGGGAATTTCGCAGCGAATTTCCGGATATTTAGTGTCGTAATAGCGAGTCACAGAGCACACGTAGCGAACGGCTCCTCCCTCCTCGGCGCCCGCGAACGAGAGCACTGTCGCTGCGGCGGCGACTGCGCTCGCGGACGGAACGGAAGTGCGGCGCGGCGTCCATGGCGTCGGAAGCGTCGGGGCCTCGCGTGATGAGGGGGGGGGGCGGGACGGACGGCGTAACGAAGAATCGCCCCTCGTCGCGTCGGTAATGGCTTCCCTGGGCTTATTTTCTCTCGAAGGATGGGCTCGTTGGACTTTTTGCAAGCTGTCGAAATCGCGAACACTTTTTTTTTTATTCTCTCTTCTCTTCTCTATTCTCTGTCTTCTTTTCCTTTTTTTCTTTTCTTTTTCACTTCCCCTTTTCCCCTCGTCGTTCTGTTTCCCACTTATCCTCTTTATCCAATCCCTTCATCTCTTTTCCCTCCCGTTATTTCTTCTCTTCCGTTTCCGTCTCCCTCTCCTTGCTCTCTTCTCTCTCTGTCTTTCCCTAGCCACGTAAATACCAAGCGTTCACGATAAGAGAAACAGCCGAGCAAACCAACAGCACCAGCGAGGCACCCTGTGGCACTGGCACCGTGGGAATGTCAAGGCTTAGGTGGCGCCGTCCTGGTGCCCGCTGGTGGCCCTGGCTCTCGGTGCATATCTCTCTCTCATTCTCTTTCTCTCTCGCTCTTTCATTCTCTTTCTCTCTCGCTCTCTTATTCTCTTTCTCTCTCGCTTTTTCATTCTCTTTCTCTCTCGCTTTTTCATTCTCTTTCTCTCTCGCTCTTTCATTCTCTTTCTCTCTCGCGCTCTCTCATTCTCTTTCTCTCTCTCGCTCTCTCATTCTCTCACTCACTCACTAAGCTTTCGCATTTTTCCCCTTCATGATCCTTTATGCATCTTTATTGTTGTGGTTATAAATACTTTAATTCAAAGCCCATATCCATTCACCACAAATAAAATCCACTTACCCCCGTTCACACACGTCCCCCTCCCCTTCCCTTTCCTCCCCCTCCCCCCCCTCTCCCTCCCTTTCCGCCCCTCCCTTTCCTCCCTCCCTCCCTCCCTCCTCCTCCCCCCTACCCTTCCCTCCCTCCTCCCTCCTCCCTACCCTTCCTCCCTCCTCCTCCTCCCCTTCCCTTTCCTCCCTCCTCCTCCTCCCTCCTCCCACGCCCACACACGCCCGCTCTAAGCAAGGAAGAAATAAAGAGCGGCAACCCGACGAGGCTGACCGTGAAAGAGAGACGTTGGCACAGGAAGCGCGAAACACCGGGAGTGCCAGACGCTAATGGTTTTTACCTCGGAAATATTTTTTTCTCTCGTTTTTTTCACTTTTTCTCTTTCTTTTTCTCTTTTTCTTTATTTTTCGTTTTTTTTTTCTTCTTTTTTCTCGTTTTTTTCTCTTATCTCGTTATTTATAACTGTTTCTTGTTCTTTCACTGTTTGTCTCTTTCTATACCTTGCTTGCTTTATATCTGTCTACCTCGATCCCTTCATCTCTCTCTCTCTCTCTCTCTCTCTCTCTCTCTCTCTCTCTCTCTCTCTCTCTCTCTCTCTCTCTCTCTCTCTCTCTCTCTCTCTCTCTCTCTCTCTCTCTCTCTCCCTCCCTCCCTCCCTCCCTCCCTCCCTCCCTCTCTCTCTCTCTCTCTCTCTCCCTCCCCCTCTCTCACTCCCTTCCTCTCTCCCTCCCCTCCCTCTCTCCCTCCCTCACTCTCTCCCTCTCTCCCTCCCTCCCTCTCTCCCTCCCTCCCTCCCTCCCTCTCTCCCTCCCTCCCTCTCTCCCTCTCTCCCTCCCTCCCTCCCTCCCTCTCTTCCCCTCCCTCCCTCCCCTCCCTCTTAATGACCGTGCCTTGTTTACCCAAGCCCTCCCCCTTCTCCTCCCTCTCCCTTGCCATCTATGTCTCCCTTTGCAACACATACCCTTTGTCCTTCTGGTCCAAGGAAGGGGCGGGAGCGGGTGGGGCCAATTGGGACAAGTGATGGGGTGGGAGCGAGGAGAACTGTTGACAGAGTGCCTATTGCAAGATCATGCCAGACATTTTTCACTTGGTGAATAGTGTGGGATTCTTGGCAGGTTGGTTTGGCGATTCTTTGCTTTCTATTTTTCGATTTTTTTTCCTTTTTTTTCTTTTTCTCTCGTTTTTTTTTTGTTTCGTTTCTTAATTCTTTGGCTTTCCTGTCTTCCCCTTCTTCTATCCACTACTTATCCTTTGCCCTCATCCTGTTCCCTTTTCTCTCCCTTTCCCTACACTTTTTCTCTCCTCTCTCTCTCTCTCTTTCTCTTTCTCTCTCTCTCTCTCTCTCTCTCTCTCTCTCTCTCTCTCTCTCTCTCTCTCTCTCTCTCTCTCTCTCTCTCTCTCTCTCTCTCTCTCTCTCTCTCCCTCTGTCTCCCTCTCTCTCCCACTCTCTCCCTCTCTCTCCCTCCCTTTCTCCCTCTCTCTCCCTCCCTTTCTCCCTCCCTTTCTCCTTCCCTCTCTCTCCCTCCCTCCTTCCCTCCCTTTCTCCCTCTCTCCCTCCCTCCCTCCCTCCCTCTCTCCCTCCCTCTCTCCTCCTCTTCCTCTATTTGACTATTTCCCTATTTTCCCCTGATTCCTCCCTTCGTAGCCTCTAGCAGCCGCCAAGTGGTTTGCAAAGTAGCGTGAAGGGTATTGTTGACTCACCCTTCTTCTTTCCCCATTTATCCTTCGTTCTCACCTTCGTTCTATCACCTTCACCATCTCTCGTCGTCGTCGTCGTCGTCCTCATCTACATCAAACTTTATTATCAATCATCATCATCATCATCATCACCATCATCAATTTTCATCATCATTATCATCATCATCATTAATAATTTTCAACATCAATCATCATCATCATCAGTAATCTTCATCAGTCATCGCCGAATTCGTTCAAATGTTGTTCTCTTCACTCTCCGATTGGCGTTTAAACTTTGGGTTTAAATGCATAATAAACAAGCAAAGAAACAAAGGCGTGAACAAGAACTGGCGTACGTCGTCTGAATGCAATTTGTGGTATTTGCTGAGTGTTCTTTCTCTCTTCTTCTCTTTCTTCTTCTTTTTTCTCTCTCTCTCTCTCTCTCTTTCTTTCTTTCTTTCTTTCTCTCTTTCTTTCTTTCTCTCTCTTTCTTTCTTTCTTTCTTTTTTTCTCTTTCTGTCTTTCTTTCTGTCTTTCTTTCTCTTTCTTTCTTTCTTTCTCTTTCTCTCTTTCTTTCTCTCTCTCTCTCTCTCTCTCTCTCTCTCTCTCTCTCTCTCTCTCTCTCTCTCTCTCTCTCTCTCTCTCTCTCTCTCTCTCTCTCTCTCTCTCTCTCTCTCTCTCTCCTCCCTTTCTTTCATATAATCTTGTCAATCTCAATTACTTTGTGCTTGTATAGATATTCCTATCCCGCTCTTTGTCGGTTTCAAAATTGAGAGTAAGAAAAAACCTTACCCGTGTTAAAAGCGGATAAAACGAGAAAAAGTATGTTTGTTTTTTTTCTATTACCCCATGTATTCCCCTCCTCTCTCCTCTCCCCTTGGCCAACCTTACCGCGTGACCCTGGACGTTGATGTCTATCTCCCTTCCCGTTTTCTTTCTCTTCCTCTTTGCAGTTATTTTCCACCCCTTCTCTCTCTTTTTTTCTCTCTTTTTTTGTAGTTTTTCTCTTTCCTTTTACTCCTCTTCTTTTTTCCTCCTCCTCCTCCTCCTCCTCCTATTTCTCCCCTTCCTCCTCTTCCTCCTCCTCCTCCCTCACCTCCTCCTCCTCCTCCCTCCCTCCTCCTCCTCCCCTCATCCCCTCCTCCTCCTCCTCCTCTTCCTCCTCCTCCTCCTCCTCCCCTCATCCCCTCCTCCTCTTCCTCCTCTTCCTCCTTCCCTCATCTCCTCCTCCTCTTCTCTCTCCTCATCCTCTTCCTCCTCCCTCACCTCCTCCTCCTCCTCCTCCTCCTCCTCCTCCTCCTCCTCCTCCTCCTCTTCCTCCTCCTTCTCTTCCTCCTCCCTCACCTCCTCCTCCTCCTCTCCTCCTCCTCTTCCTCCTCCTCTTCCTCCTCCCTCACCTCCTCATCCTCCTCCGTCCCTGAGGAAGTAACGTGATAGGGATTTGTAGATATACGTGCCAGGAAGGATGTGTGTGTTTGATGCTTATTTTACAGTCCCTTGTTCCGGCTGACATTATTATTATTATTGTTTTTCCTCGGTGAACGGTTGGCATCTCTGTTACTGTTGTTGTTCGTTTTTTTGTTGTTGCTTTTTTCTTGATGGTAATGTTGGTATTGTTTCGATTGTGTGTATTATTGTTTAGTGTGGTTGATTTTGCCTTTTCTCCCCTCCTGCTCTCTTTTCTCATTTTCCTTTCCCATTCTCTCTCTCTCTCTCTCTCTCTCTCTCTCTCTCTCTCTCTCTCTCTCTCTCTCTCTCTCTCTCTCTCTCTCTCTCTCTCTCTCTCTCTCTCTCTCTCTCTCTCTCTCTCTCTCTCTCTCTCTCTCGCCTATTTTTCTCTCGTCATTGTATTGTTTGCTAAG
>NC_091575.1:29744303-29756803 GCF_042767895.1 Penaeus vannamei
TTTCGTCCGCCACCTTTTCCTCCGCCTTTTTTTATCGTCCTTCCTCCCTTTCCTCGCTCTCCTCCGCCGCCCCCGTGCCTCTGACCTCCTCCTGCCTCGTAAAGCAATATTTCGGTCTTTGCAAAATGCCCCGTCGAGGTTCCGTAAATGCCTGGAGGGTGCGCGCGACACCGAGAGGAGGAGGAGGTAGGAAGGAGGAGGGAGGGGGAGGGAGAGGGAAGGAGGAAGGTTGGAGGGGGAGGTAGGATGGGGAGGGGGAAGGTTGGAGGGGGGAGGTAGGAGGGGGGGGGAGGGAGGTAGGAAGGTTGGAGGTAGGAGGAAGGTATGGAGGTAGGAGGGTAGGAGGAGGGGAAGGTAGGAGGAAGGGGAAGGGGAAGGTAGGTTGGAGGGAGGAGGAGGGAAAGGAAAGGTAGGAGGGAGGATGGAGGAAGGTGGTAAGAGGTTTGAAGGGGAGGAGCGGGGCAAGGAGGGGTTGGGGAGGAAGGAAGGGCAGGCCGAGTTAACGGTGGCGACTCCTGAGGGTCAGTTAACTTGGCAGGGTAAAGTGGATGGGGGGAGGTGATGGGTTGGTGAGGGGTGTGGTGGGGGGTGGGCGGGTACGGATAGGACATGGTCACTGGGCCACTACCTTTTCCCTCCCTCCCTTACCTTTCTTCCCTCCCTCCCTTCTCCTAACCCTTCCTTCCTTCCCTCCTTGCTCTTCTAACCCTTCCCTCCCCCCCTTCTAACCCTTGCCTCATCTCCTTCCTTCCTTCCCTCCCTCCCTCCCTCCCTCCCTCCCTCCCCTCCCTCCCTTCCTTCCTCTCCTAACAGGTGCGTACTTTGGTTATCGTCCTTCCCTCTCATTTGTTTTTTTCTTCTTATACCCTTTTTTGTAGATTTTTTTTTTCCCTATTTACCCCCTTTTTCTCTCCTCCTTGTAGAAAAAAAATATATATGAGAATGAACGGAGAAATGTAATTGTAAAGTCGTTCATTTTTATCTATCTTTTTTTTTTACATTTTTTCCTTTATCATCTTTCCTCTGTTTCCTTCGTTTTTTGGTGTTAGTTTCCCGTCCCATCCGTTCCTTTCCCAAGAAAACGGAATCCATTTTTTTTCCGCCAGAGGTATTCTTGAATGAATTTTCTTTCGTTCTTTGGCAAGTTGGTTGGTCGCTTTGTTGTGATATTGCAGGTGTAGATTCGTTGTTTTTCCTTGGATGTTGACGTGTTGCGATTCCCGGACGATGGACGGGCGAACTGAAGCATTTTGCGTTCGAAATGTAGGGCAATGCGTTTATATTTTGCGTTTATGTTCATTTTACTACTACTCCCCTCTCCCCCCCCCCTCCCCCGTGTCTGTTCTGCCTCAACCTCCATCTCGTCTTACCTCTCCTTGCCTCGTCTCTTTCTCTTCCTCCTCCCCCTCCTCTCATCTCGTCCTCCTCCTCCTTCCTCCTCCTCCTTCCTCCTCCTCCTCCTCCCCCTCCCCCCCTCCCCCCTCCTCTTCTTCCTCTCCCTTCTCTTCCTCCCTCCTCCTCCTCCTCCTCCTCCTCCTCCTCCTCCTCCTCCCTTCCTCCTCCCTCCTCCCTCCTCCTCCCCCTCCCTCCCCCTCCTCCTCCTCCTCCTCCTCCTCCTCCTCCTCCTCCTCCTCCTCCTCCTCCTCCTCCTCCTCCTCCTCCTCCCTACCCCAGACCGGTCTGGTCCCTCAATGCAGATTTTTTTTCCTTTTTTTTACTTTCTCCGTCTATAAATTAACGTCTGCGGGAGCGTTTTGGCACGGCGATAGGGGGCTCGCGGTGTTAAAGTGCCTTAGGGAGAGGGGAGGGAGGAGAGGGGGGGAAGGGAGGGGATAGGGAGTGCTCAGAGGGGATGGGGGAGAGGAAGGAGAGGAGGATAAGCTCAGAGGGGATGGGGGGGGAAGGAAAGGAGGGATAGGAGGTGCTCAGAGGGGATGGAGGGCGCTCAGGGGTAGAAGGGGGCCTTCGAGGGGTAGAGGGGGGTAAGGAAGTGCCTTGCGGGTGCCGTCTGTCAGGGAAGGACGTGTGAGGGTAGGGGAGTAGGGAAGGAAGGGGAGGATGGAAGGTGGTTAGGTAGGAAGGATAGGAAGGGAGGAGGAGAGGAAGGCAAGGGAAGTTAAGGAGAGGGAAGGCAGAGAAAGGAGGAGGAGAGGAAGAAGTAAGGAGGAGAGGGAAGGCAAAGAAAGTAAGGAGGAGAGAGAAGGCAGAGAAAGGAGGAGGAGAGGGAAGGTAAAGAAAGTGAGGAGGAGAGAGAAGGCAGAGAAAGGAGGAGGAGAGGGAAGACAAAGAAAGTGAGGAAGAGGGCGAATGTAAGATGGAAGATAAACACGAAGAATGAATAGGCAAGGCTAAAGGGAATTTGGAATGAGATAAGATGAAAGTGCGAGATAAGGAGGTAAGGACGACGAAGGAGAAGAACAACCAAAAATAAGAAAGGGGAGAAAGAAGAGGGAAAAAGAGCGAAGTAAAGGAGAAAGATGGGGAAGAAAAGAGACAGTGGGAAGAAAGAAGAGAGAGAAGAATGGAGAAAGATGAGGAAGAAAGAGACAGAAAAGGGGGGAAAAGAGGAAACGGGAGAATGGAGAAGGATGAGACGAAAAGGGAAGAGGAAAAAGAAGTAAGATTAGGAAAAAAAGGAACAGGTAGGGGACAAAGAGGAGAGGGGAGAATAGAGAAATATGAGGGAGAAAATAGACAGAAAGGGAGAGACGGGAAATAAAGAAGAAAGATAAGGAAGAAAAGCGACAGGTAGGGAGTAGAGAGGAGAGAGGAGAGGGGAGAAATATGAGGAAGAAAAGAGACGGGAAAAAAGAGAAGAAAGATTAGGAAGAAAAGCGACAGAGAGGGAGTAAAGAGAAGAAGGCAGAATGGAGAAATATGAGGAAGAAAATAGACAGAAAGGGAGAGACGGGAAATAAAGAAGAAAGATAAGGAAGAAAAGCGAGAGGTAGGGAGTAGAGAGGAGACGGGAGAGGGGAGAAATATGAGGAAGAAAAGAGACGGGAAAAAAGAGAAGAAAGATTAGGAAGAAAAGCGACAGAGAGGTAAGAAGGAGAGGAGAATGGAGAAATATGAGGAAGAAAATAGACAGAAAGGGAGAGACGGGAAATAAAGAAGAAAGATAAGGAAGAAAAGCGACAGGTAGGGAGTAGAGAGGAGACGGGAGAGAGCTATCATCGGGCAGAGATAGGGAAGTTTAGTATTGTGTACTTTGTCTGTCACGTCAAGTGGTTCCTCCCTTATCTTATCGAAGGGGAATCGCCACTAAAGAAGGACTCGAGATTTTACGTAATGGGTGTGGAAGGAGGCTGTTTTTTGTTGATGTGTGTGTGTAAGTGTGTGTGTGTGTGTGTGTGTGTGTGTGTGTGTGTGTGTGTGTGTGTGTGTGTGTGTGTGTTAGAGAGAGAGAGAGAGAGAGAGAGAGAGAGAGAGAGAGAGAGAGAGAGAGAGAGCGAGAGAGAGAGAGAGAGAGAGAGAGAGAGAGAGAGAGAATGTAGAGAGGAATGGAGAGGGAGAGACACGCAGGAAGGGAGGGAGAGAGAGAGAGGGTCTTTATGCATGCGTGCGTGTTTGTACGTGCGTGCGCTTACGTGGGTTTATGGAGTTATGTTTGTGCGTGTGAGCTTGCATTTTAATTCGATTTAAAAGACGACGACGGCCGGCCATCTATTTCTGTCTCTTGTCTCGGACGCTCGTTCTTGTGTATTATTTATCCTTGTCACCAATTCCACGTGCATCCTTTGATTTAAGTATTCTCTTCGTCATCTCTCTTGCCCTGACCCTTTTACTCCTCCTCCTCCTCCTTCTCCTCCTCCTCCTCCTTTGCCTCCACCCCTTCCCCTTCTCCCCCCTCCACTCCCTCCCAGCCCCCATCCCCGTCCTCGTCCTCGTCCACTTGACCCTCCCCCCGCCTCCCCTCCCCTTCCCTTCCCTCCAGCTTCCCCCCCCTCCCTTCGCTCCCCCTCCCCCCTCCCGTCCCCTTTGGCCTAGACAGTCCTTATAAGGAGAAATTCTCTCTCTCTCATTACCCTTTTCTTTTGCCGCTCACCTTGTCATTGTGCGGGGTTCCTTTTTGCTTTTGTTTGGGGGTCTGTTTTGCTGTTTTTTTGTTTTTGTTTGGGGTCTGTTCTGTTGTGTTTTGCTTGAGGGGGGCTTGTTTATTTGCTATGTTGTTGGCCCGTGTTGTTGTTTTGCTAGTTGGCCAGTTTCTTGTTTTGGGGAGTGAATGATTTTGTTTTTGTTTGTGCTAATATTTTATTTATTCTTTTTTTTTGTTATTGCCAGTGTGCCTTTCCTTTGATTTCTTTCTTTACTTGGCGTTTTTTTTTTTTTTTTTTTTTTTGTCTCTTGTTTGCCCGGTCGCGCCGGTTCGCTCGCTCTCTTAGCCAGTCATTCGGTTGTTTACCCTCTCTACCAGTCAGAGCTTCGTTTCATTTCTTGGCCAGTCATTCAGTCTTGTTGGTGAGTGAGTCAGTGAGTCAGTCAGTGAGTCGGGTCAGTCAGTCGATCAGTCAGTCAGTCGGTCAGGCAGTCAGGCAGCCGATCAGTCAAGTCAGTCAGGCAGCCGATCAGTCAGGTCAGCCATTCAGCCAGTCAGTCGAAACAGTCAGTCAGTCAGTCAAGTCAGCCATTCAGCCAGTCAGTCGAAACAGTCAGTCAGTCAATCTACGAGATGGCAAATGGCATCAAGGGTGTCGGCGATGCTTCTCGCGCGGTCTCTCTCGGCGCGGTGACCTTCCCAGACGAGTTAGTGTGACATTGTTGTGGTGGAGACACGTCGGTGACCTTCCTGCGGGGGGCAGAGGTGGTGGGGGGGAAGGGGGGAGCGGGTGGGGGGGAGGCTGAAGGAGAGAGAGGGGCAGGTGAGGCGTGCCAGTGCCATCGCCAGGTACGTCACCACACACGGTTTTGGTCACAAAGGGTGTTTAGTCATGTGTCGCAGGTATCCTTCCATTCTGATCCCCTTCTCTCCCTTCCTCCTTCCCGTCCTCCCTTCCTTACTCCCTCCTTCCCGTCCTCCCTTCTTCCCTCCTTCCTTCCTTCCTTCCTTCCTTCCTTCCTTCCTTACTCTCTCCCTCCCGTTCTCCTTTACTCCTCTCCTCCCACTTTTTCTCACTCTCACCTCCTTCTTTCCCTCCTTCCATTTCTTCTTCTCCACTTTTCCTCTATTATTCATTCTCTCATTTCTTGCTCTTACACGTCTCTCATCTCTCTGTCTCTCTTCCCCTTTACATTTTCCTTGTATCCTTTCTTCTCTCTTCGTCTCCGTTCCTCACTTCCCACTGCCTCCCCCCCCCTCCCCCCCACACAACTGTCTTGTTCTCTTTCCCCTTCCCTTCTTTTCTTCCTTTTCTCTCTCTCTCCTCTTTATATCCTTTCTTATCCTCTTTGTTTCCGTTCCTCACCCCCCCCCCCAACTGTCATTTTCTCTTTCCCCTTTCTTTCTCCACCTTCTCTTCCCCTTTCCTTCCTCCACACCTTCTCTCCATCCTTCCTTTCTCCACCCCTTCTCTTCCTCCTTCCTTTCTCCAAACCTTCTCTTCCCCCCTTTCTCCCCTTTTCTCCCCCTCCTCCCTTCTCTCCCCCCTTCTCTTCCTCCTTTTCTCTTCCTCCCTCCGCACATGCCTCCCCCTTCCAATTAGCAGCAGGGCCTCGCCAGTGCCAATAACGTGGCTATTAGCTGTTGTTATACGGCATGACGGCTCATCTTCCTCCGCGAGACGGCGGCGTTGGCACCCTCGTCACGGGGCGGCGTTGTGTACATTGCATTCCCCCCCCCCTCACCCCTCCCCGCACCCCCGCTCTCGAGCCTTGTATCCCTCCCATACGCTCACACGCATGTGCACAAATGCATTTACACGTGCACATACGCACATGCACGCACACGCGTACGTAAACTCATACGCACTTGCACACGAAAGCACGCACGCACACGTAAACGCACACGCGCGCGAACACACACACACACACACACACACACACACACACACACACACACACACACACACACACACACACACACACACACACACACACACACACGTACGCACGCACGCACGCATATCCCTCCTGGATCTGTCACTGTCAGCACTAAGGTGACGTTGAGACGGGTATTATCCCTATGTATATTGGACAGGTGCCACTCATAGGCTAGGTGGTGATATCCCCTCCCCCGCTCTCTCTCTCTCTCTCTCTCTCGGTCTGTCTCTCTTTCCCCTCTCTCTCTCTCTCTTCTCTCGCTCTCTCTCGGTTCTCTCGCTCTCTCTCGGTTCTCTCGCTCTCTCTCGGTTCTCTCGCTCTCTCTCGGTTCTCTCGCTCTCTCTCTCTTTCTCTCTCTCTCTCTCTTTATCTCCCTTTCTCTTTCTCTATTATCTTTCTCTTTCTCTTCTCTCTTTCTCTCTCTCTCTTCTCTCTCTCTCTCTCTCTCTCTCTCTCTCTCTCCTCTCTCTCTCTCTCTCTCTCTCTCTCTCTCTCTCTCTCTCTCTCTCTCTCTCTCTCCATCTCCCCCTCTCCTTTCATCCTCTTGTTTGGCCTGTGAGTGCTCTTCCTCTCTCGATTCCCCGCTGATAGAGATATTCGAAACTTGAGATCACTTTGTCGTCGCGTGAGTCACTCGCTTCCCTTGATTTTTCTCGTTTTTTATCCTTCTCTGGGCATTCTCCTTGCTTTCATTTTTTTCTTCTTGTTATTCCTTCTCTTTTGTTGCGTTTATTCCCCTCCGTGTATACGTCGTGTTTGTTGCTTTCTGGTGTACGCGGTAATGGCCAGCCAGGGTGCGAAGAGGGTTTGTTTGTGGATAATAATAGCAGGCGAGAGTGCAAAGGGAGAGGTGATAAGAGAATGCGCGTGGGGGGAAGGTTGGAAGGAGGGGGGAGAGGAGGAGGGGGGTTCTGTACTGTCCTCGCCCACCTGCGAACCTCGGGGAAGGCACCCCACCCCCCACCCCCTTCCCCGCTCTTGAGTGTGTCCCTCACGCACGTGCCACTTTATGGTAGTCACTCTCCTCCTAATGTCCCTCCGCATCACCATTATTCTTTGCACCCCGCCTGCTCACCCCCCCCCCTTTCTGGCGCGCCTCCGCCTGCACCGTCCTGCTGAAGAAGGGCCTCCGCGGCAGGGTGCTGGGCTTCCTAGACCCGCTGACGGCCTGCAGCGAGGGGGGCGAGTGAATGCGAGGGGTTTTCGACGTCTGGGCGTCCACTCAGCGCCCCGTGACGCCTGGCGCCTCCGCCGTCGCCGCCGCCCGTCTGAATGACATGTGCTCTGGCAGCGTCAGGTATGGCGTGGCGGGAGAGACGAGGGGCGCCGCGGTCTCTCGAGATGCTTGTCTTCTGAGTCACTGGCAGACGCCGCGCACACGTTCTCCTGTCGATGCCTACACTTTTTTTTCTCTCTCTTTCTCTTTTTTTCGTGTAAGGAATACCAGACGCGTGCCCTCGCTTAGTGTATCTGTTGAGATAGCCAGCGGACACAGGATGAGCGAACGGGCGAGTGTCTCCGGGGGGAAGTGGGGGGAGGGGGGGAAGAGGGTGGCATCTTAGGCACAGCCGCCCAGGACGATGACGACGGCGCGGACGGAGGTGCTGCTGCGGCTCTCCTCTCTGCCTTGTCGTCGGGCGAGGGTGCCGCACGCGCTGTAGAAGAGGGAGGAGGAGGAGGAGGAGGCGGAGAAGGAAGTGGATGGGGATGAGGAGGAGGGGAAAGGCAAGAAAGGGTGTAAGGGAGGGAAATACGCTTCCCTCAGTGTTACAATCCGTCAATCCGCTTACGGAATACACAATTCGTATTGCGTTTACGTAAGTTCTTGGACGTATGCATCGGGCGGCCTGTGTGCAGTGGGTGTCGGGTGAAATAACGCGCGGCTCGGGAATGAAGAGGAAGCGAAGGGTGCCGCGAAGGGGTGTTGCCAGGTGGAGGAAGTTCCGAGGACAAGATCCAAGTATGTGGTGCGCTCGCCCACCTATGTGGAGATGGGGGGAGAAGGAGGAGGAGGGGGAGGAAGAGGAGGAAGAGGGAAAGAAGGAGGAGGAGAGGAGGAGGAGGAGGAGGAGGAAGGAGGAGTGGGGGAAGGTGGGGAAGGGGGGGTAAGGGGAGGAATAGAAAGAGGAAGAAGATGAGGATTATAGGAAGAAGAAAATGTAAAAATAAATATGTGGTTGGAGATAATATAAAAGGGAAGTGTTCAGGAAAGAAGAGTAAATTAGTGAGAAAATTGGGGGAGAAACACAGACGACAAATAGACAAAAAAAAATGATAGAGTAAAAGATAGAGCGAACAAACATCTCCCAGAGGGCAGCGAAGGCGGAAGGGCGCCGGGGACATCCTCCGTCTGACGATAAACTTGTCAGAAAGGTCTTTTATTTTTCCTCTCGGCCTCAAAGTGGAAGGCAGATTTTAGCTGTTAGGGAAGAGGGGGAAGGCTGAATGGAGGGGAGGGAGGTGGAGAGAGATGGTGATGATGATGGTAGAGGGAGGGTAGGGGATAAGAGGCGAAGATTGTAGGGAGAGGGGAGACACGGACAGACACACACACACACGCAGACGCAGACACGTACGTACGCACGCACACGGACAGTAACGCAAATACACTCAGGTAAAACACACACACACACACACACACACACACACACACACACACACACACACACACACACACACACACACACACACACACACACACACACACACACACACACACACACACCAAAAAGAATCGACCACAAGCTATAGAAGAAGGGTAAGAAAAAAAAACGAAGGAAAGACAAGAAGACAAGGACCAAGGGGCTAGGATTCCAGAGGACAAAGGACGGGCAAAGGACAGGGAATAGGATCGACAGGAGACGCAAATCCCGAATGATGTTTCAATGACGGCGAGGAGGAGGGGGCGTGTGGTGGAGGGGGGAGGGGGGTGCGATCGGGTTACGCGGTGTGGGCGGGGTGTAGGGTGAGCCGAGAGAGAGCCAAGACGACGGGGGTGTGGGCGGTTAGGGGGGAGGGGGGAGAAGAAGTGGTGGAGGGAGGGGGAGGGAGAGGGAAGTTGTAGGGGGTGAGAGGAGAGGGATGAGGTGGAGTCGGAGGAGGAGGGAGAGGACTAAGATGGGAGGGGGGGAGGAGGGCGAGAGGGAGGGAGGGAGGGAGGGGTGGGGATGGGGGGGTATGGGAGAAGAAAAGGGGGGAAGGTTGAAAGGAGGGAGGGAGGGAAGGGGCGAAAGGGAAAAGTGAGAGGAGAGGGATGGTGGTAGGGAGGAGGAGGAGGAGGAGGAGGTGGTGGAGGTGGGGGGACGGGGATGTAGGGCACCTACCCTTGCATTATGGTTATTTTCGTACCCCGGAAGGTACCCTATAGCGTGATACGCTTACGCATGTTTTTATATTTAGCTTTTTCGCACTAAGATGATCGTGTATGTGTGTCTTTAATTCAGTATGTGTGTCTGTGTTTTAATTCAGTGTGTTTGTGTTATTTGATTAAGCGCGTGTGCTGTGTATGTATGTATACGTGTGTTTGGCTGTTTGTTTATTTATTAATATATTATGTTTTGCAGTGTGCGTGGGTATGCATGGATCTTAGTCATTGTTCGCTCTCCGTGTTGTACTTAAAAGGCAGGTGAGAGAGGTAGAGAGAGTGCGCGCGCGCGTGTGTTCTTGAGCGCGAAGGGGTCGTGGCGAGATGGCGAGGGCCGAACACAAGGTCACGGCGCAGCTTGTAATCCTTGCAAGCGCCAGTTTCAAGGTCTTGCCTGGCCGTACCTACTCAACACGCACACGCACGAATACACGCACGCGTTCTGTGCTAACACTTTGAGAAGGGGAGGCAGACATATAGGGAGATTGAGAGACAGGCAGAGACTAACACAAACGCACACGAACACACACACACACACACACACACACACACACACACACACACACACACACACACACACACACACACACACACACACACACACACACACACACACACACACACACACACACACACACACACAGTGAGTCAGAGAGCTAGAGCGAGACAGAGATAAATGAGGGGGAATACACGCACAAACGCACGCAAACGCACGCCGCAATTTGCGTTGCATGATGCCGACAATCGTTCTTCGTTCCGGTCTGCGTTCGCCAAACCACGTCAGCGTTGTCTATTTCGCTCTACGGCGTTTCCCACACGTGCTGGGGCGTGGGAGGGGGCGGTGGGCGGGGGTGTGGAGGTGGTGTATGGCTGGGTGGATAGCGTGTCTGTGGGAGATTGTGTGTACTTGGGTGAGGAGGAAGGGAAGGGAGAAGGAGAGAAAGGAGGAGGAAAAGGAAGGAAAAGAAAAAAAAGTTAAGAGGGGTAGAGAGAGAGAGAGAGAGAGAGAGAGAGAGATGAGAGAGAGAGAGAGAGAGAGAGAGAGAGAGAGAGAGAGAGAGAGAGAGAGAGAGAGAGAGAGAGAGAGAGAATTTTAAAGAAATCCCCATTTCCCGTTCCACCTCTCCTCCACCTCCTCCTCCCCCCAACCCCCGTCCCCTCCCGTCCCCTCCCCTCCCCCCCTCCTGGCTCCATCGCGTTGCTCTGAATTGAGCAGCGTTTGGCAGGTCCGAAGACCCGCCATGCTTTCCTGCTTGTGCTCGCGCCTGCTCTGAGAGATGAGCGCACGCGGACTGCATGATCGCCTATTTAAGAGTCTCGAGGCAGTTAGCATGAATAAGAAAAGATAAAAATAAAAATCTTGGGGGGTTTTGGGAGGAGAGAGGGAGGGGGAGGAGGGGAGAGGAGAGGGGGTGCATTGCTTGCTGGTGAGGCGACCTCCACAACTTTACAATAGCGGGGATGTTGGGGCATGCGCGTTTGTGTACATTATATATATATATATATATATATATATATATATATATATATATATATATATATATATATATATATATATATATATACTGCCGGCTTGTTTGAATTGTGCGATGCCCGACCCAGTGAATATTCATCATACAGACATGCATGTACGCAGAAATATATACATATCTGTTAGTCTGGACGTGCATATCTACCGGAGAGGTTGGTAAATGTATATCTATCAGATAAACAGATATGCATTTATTTTGATGTATGTGCATGTCCTTGTATATAGATATTCCTTGGGTCGGGCCTCACGCCATTTTAACAAACTGACCGATAATTTTCACTTGCGAATAAGGAAACGTAAATGAATGGACATAGATTTTGTTGTTGACATTCGTAGGGTTAGATTCACAAAAAATAGGACACGAGCGTAAAAGAAGGGAAATTATTGAAGCTGTCTTATCAAAGGGACTTCATCAGCAAGAGACGACCGATCAACTTTCCGTCTTTTGTTTTTCGCCTTCACGCGTTTTTTTCTTCTTCTTTTCGTTTTTCTCTTATGTTTCTTTCTCTTTTCTTCTTTTTCTTTTCTTTTTTATCTTCTGTTTCTATTTCTTTTTCGTTTCGTTTTTTCCTTTGGGTTTATAATCGTCCGTGTCATTTTTTTAAAGCACAAGGATGGGCCTTAATTATTGCCGTAATCGCCGCGACTTC
Organism: Penaeus vannamei; assembly: GCF_042767895.1. Lineage (NCBI taxonomy): Eukaryota > Metazoa > Arthropoda > Malacostraca > Decapoda > Penaeidae > Penaeus > Penaeus vannamei. Next base: position 29,755,828 of record NC_091575.1, read on the forward strand.
GACACACGGAGCGTCGGTTGCCAAATCGCCTTATGATGAAAGGGCGTGACTGCGACGGGAGGGAAGGAGGGGGAGGGGGGGGATCCGTGAGTGGCGACACGCGAGGGAAATGTGGAAAGAGGGAAGGGGAGGAGGGAGGAAATTTGGGTGATATTTGAAGGAATATCAGTGGGGAAAATGGGGTAAAGGAGGGAATGTGAATAGGAGTAAGAGAGGCAGAGACGAAAAAAAGAAAAGATTGGGGATTCGCAAGCACAGGCAAAAAGCGCGCGAGATTGCGGGCTCAGCGTGAGGGAGGAGCGAAAGGCTGTGGGTGTTTGGAAGGGGCGGGTGGGAGGGGAGGGTTGGACAGGGGGGTTGCAAAGGGGGGAGGTGGAGGAGGGGTTGGACATGGGGGTTGCAAAGGGAGGGGGGACGGGGGGGGGAGGAAGGGGAAGGGAGAGGCAGTCATCTGGCAGGTCCCTAATATAACCCCTTCTGTCCTTGACGTAACTCCGCTAATTGTGATCTTCGCACCGCACGAACCTTGGTGTGGAACCTGGCCCGCCAGCAGCCGCTTCCCACCGTCGCGAACGCACCCCCTCGCCTCCTCCTCCAACACCACCACCTCCAACAACATAAAAACAATATGACAACAACATAATGACGAAAAAAAGGAGGAACGTACCCACCCCCCTTCTTCAACACCACCAAAAACATAAAAACAACGAAACAAGGAGAACTCGCCCCCTGTCCTCCTCCTCCTCCTCCTTCATCACCACCAACATAAAAACAACAACAACGAAACAAGCGAACCCCCCCTACTCCCCTCCAACACCAACACCACCACCAACATAAAAACAAAAACGAAACAAGGAGAACCTATTCCCCTCCCCTTACCTCCAACCGTACCCCTCCCCCTTTCTCCAACACCAACACCACCACAACAACAGCGAAACGTCGAGGAGCGGTATGTACACACAACACGGACACACGA
>NC_091575.1:29759303-29776803 GCF_042767895.1 Penaeus vannamei
GGATGAGGATGAGGGGGAGAGAGAGAGAGGGAGGAGGATGGTGAGGGGGGAGAGAGAGGGAGGAGGATGGTGAGGAGGGGGGAAAGGGAGAGAGGGAGGAGGAGGAGGAGGGGGGAAAGGGAGAGAGGGAGAAGGAGGAGAGGGAGTAAGAGGGGGGTAAAAGGGTGTAAATAGTGGAGGACGTTTGTCTTTTTTCTTAAGCTGACTTGATCTTCATGGGTGTCGTCCCCAAGATCTAAGAGCATCTGCTTGTACTTTTTTGGTGGATTGCGTGTGTGTGTGTGTGTGTGTGTGTGTGTGTGTGTGTGTGTGTATGTTTGGTCTGCATTTGTACGATATTTACACAGAATATGAACAAACGCAAATAAAGAGGTGCGTGTTTGTTTACTTTATTTGGCAGAGGTGCCATACACACAAACCACTAGATCGCCAACGTGACTGCAATCAAAAATGTTGTTTTTGTATAAATTTGACATTTTTAAGGACCTGTTTTGACGCAGGGCATCCCTCCAGAAACCATTCAACGTCACAATCAATTAAGGAGATGTGTGACGCGACGTGACGGTACTGCTGACATAACGAGAGGCGATCAGCTGACACAATGTAGCTCTTTTCTTCCTCGTGGATCTTACTCTCTCTTACACAACACCCTGGAACGCAAGAACCCAAGCCCCTCTTTACACGCGGAAGTCTTTTGTGGGTAAAGTCGAGGAAAGAACAGGGAGGTTGCTAAAACCATGAATAAAATATGTGGATGTAAATATGTGCTAATCCCGGGCACTTAGGTTCTTTCCAAAGGGTGGGTCGTGGTGGTCAGAGGGTGGGAGGGAGGGGGAGAGGGAGAGACATGTGGAAAAGAGAGAGGGAGAGAAAGAGAATGTATTTTTGAGTGTTGGAGATTATGAGCAAGAAAAAATATGAGGGAAAGAGGGGGGATGGAGAGAAGAGAGAAGAGAGAGAGAAGATTGAAACAGGGAGAGATCCTGGTACCCGCGTACCCACCGCCGTGATAATTGCCTTGAATTATCGAAGTACCCTCTGCCCCCCCTCTTCCCCACTGCCCCCACTCCCAAGGGGTATTCAGAACCACCCAACTATCCCCGTGCCCCAGGGGAAGGAGGTGATAATTAGCCCGAACTACCGAGCTGTCAGTAAAAGGGGGTGGTGATAGAGGCAAACTACCCGAATACCCTTAGGTTGTAATTATCGCCCCCCCATGCGTGACATTCTGTTGACACGTTTAAATGCAGTGTTTATCTGTTTATTTCATCTCCGTCTGGGAATGTTCGGGAATTGTCCGGATATGGAAATATATTGTTTTCTTTTCTGTTTTCTTTATATTTTCAGTTATATTCACGGATGCTGGTGAATAGACAGAATGAAAGATAAATTTATGTGTGATTCGGCCACGTTAAAAATATGGTGTGAAGTTATTCAACAACATTCATAGGGGATGACACGCCTGTCATACCAAACGTGTTCGTCGACGTCATACATTCTGTCCCTTTTTTCTCATTCTTTTTATATATTTTTTCTCATTTTTTTGTGCAATGAGCTCATCCGGTTTGGCGTTGCTACTTGCGTTGGTCATGTGTTAACTAGGCTTGGAAAATTCCGTTGTTTATTTTGTATCGGAAGCTCGAAAAACAAAAATGTCTCAAAACTCAAAAGATTATGTTTGTTTTATCGCGAAGACTCAGAAAATGATGTTTATTTTGTCTCGAAAACTCAGGAAATGATGTTTATTTTTGTCACGAGAACTTATTGTGAGGGAATTATTATTTTTTTACTTGGTGAAAATATGGATTTGGAAAATATCTGGTTGGGTTTAAAACTGTGTCGAATATTTGATATAATACTTTTATTGAGTTATGATGACCCTCTTCCTCCCCTACAAATCCAAGCCTGTCTATATTTTCCTTCCTACTTATTATTTCCTCTCGAGAACTCAGTCGAACAACGAGTTCTTTTCTCTTTTACGAACGTAGGAGGAAAAAAACTAGGCCTATCAAAATTTCCCTCGCGATTAAGAAATCCCGAAGCAGCAAGGCCGAGGAGGGACAGGATCATGGAGAAAGCGAAAGGGGTGAGGGAGGGAGAGGGAGGAGGAGGAGAGGGAGGGAGCGAGGAAGGACTTCCCATGCCGTCATACCAGCAAGGCAAGTCGTGACGTCACACTTCCAGCTCACTCTCCTTTTATCTCGGAAACGTTTCCTTCGGCTTCGCCCTCGTCACTGGCTTCGAACACGTGGATTCGGGGCCTCGTGTGCAGATCGGCGTCGTGTTATTATTGTATAGAAATTTGAAGCTCTTTCGGGACTTGTCTTGGGTGTCCTTTTGTATGTCTTGTCTTCGAAAGGTTTATTCGTTTTTTTTTATAGGTTTTCTCTATAATTCGTTTTTTAAATTGTTTGCTTGGTGTAATGATTACGTTTTTGTTGACAAATTGATATCAAATTCTGGTTTTGGTTAGTTTGATAGGCGTTAATGTGGTTTAATTGCTACTGTTTGTCTTTGTTTGTTAAAGTAGACGGAAACACTTTGTTTTCCCTGCCTCGTTACTGGTCGTTGACCTTGTTGACGCATTCATGATTCATTGAAACCCACCTGAAGGTTCTTTTTCTTTTTGTCTTTTTCTGGAAGGGAGGAGGGAGGAGGGGGTGAGTGGGGAGGGGGAGGGGGAGGTGGTGTTAACGGAACACAAAACTACATCCGTTCGTGCCGCGCCGCTACCGCCGCCATCGCCGCCACCGCTGTTCGAGGGCTATTCGTAACAGCGGGTTTTTTACAACGTGACGAGGGCGGCAAACCGTGCTGTCTGCTGTCCCGCGCTGCTGAGACAAAGGGGCGGCGGAGGCACGGCGGTGATGATGGGGGAATAATGATGATAGGAATGATGGTGGGATACGGTGGAATAAGAAGAATGATAATGAGAATGAAGGTGGAATATGAATGAAGATAGAATAAGTTGGAATGAGAATGAAGGTGGAATAAGTTGGAATAAGAATGATGGAATAAGTTGGAATAAGAATGATGGAATAAGTTGGAACAAGAATAATGATAATAATGGAGTGTGGGGGAACAATTAGAAGAATGATGGTATGGAGTAAGTGGAAGAATAGAGAAGGTTAACGATAATAAAAAAACACGAAGAAATAAAAATAAAAAAGAATTAAAAAAACAGTAAGATTACAGCGATAAATAATCAGAAGGTCGCACGGAGAGGGGAAAAAATACACGAATTTAAACTCGAATTTCGTGTTAAATGTTCCCGCCTTTTTCTGCGCCGGTTTCAGCGCCATGATTAAGTGCTGAGTTTTGTGAATCTTTTTTTACAAGTTTTTTTTTCATCTAACATTGGGATTTCGTGTTGAACTTGGGAATTATTTTGTTTTCTTTTTTATGTTTGGAGCTTATTCATTTTTATCGTCTTAGTTTTTTGTTTGTTTATTTGGATGTTTCGTTTTTCTTAATTATTTATATTTTTTTCGATTTTTTAATTGCTGACATTTTTTCGATTTTTTAATTACTGATATTTTTTCGATTTTTTGATTACTGATATTTTTTCGATTATTATTTTTTTATTATAGATATTTTTTTCGATTCGTATTTTTTATTGTCATTATTTCGCGGTCTTACTTTGCTCTTTTGCTATTAATTTTATTCCTTATTTTTTAAATATTGTTTCCTTTTCATTTACTGATATTTTTTTTCAAATGTTAGGGAGAGCCATAGAGAAGGAGAGAATAAGGGAAGGAGAAAATTAATAATAGGTTAGAGAATAAGGGGTGGGGGTGGTTGGGGGTGGGGGGTTGAGGGGCGTGGGTTTGGAAGCGTTTGTTGATTAATATTCAGTCTCATTTTAGTTTTTTTTTTGGATGGGGGATGAGGAGGGGGGTTGCGAAACACAGAGGGGAAGAAGGGAAATCGGTTTTATTTATTTATTTTGTTGTTGTTAATATTATAATATGTTATTTTATTGTTTTATTTTTTTTGCGTGATCATATTTATTTCTATTATTATTATAATCTTATTTTTATTTTTATTATTTTATTATTATTATTATCGTTATGTTGTAGTTATTTTTATTTTTATTATCTTTATTATGATTGTTGTTGTTATTATAATTGTCATTGTTATTACTATCAATATGTGATTGATATTGTTATTATTATTGCTATAGGTATTATTACAATTATCATTATTATTATTTTCATTTATATTGTTATTGTTCAGTATTTGTGCATTTACTCCCTTCCTAGTTATTTGTTTGCATTTAGTAAAACGATTGGAGGTTCGGAACCATATCGTCATATTTGCATTTTTTGCAAATTATATTTTGCAATCTGGGTGAACTACCTTTTTCTGTATTTTCTTTAAAAAACGCACATTGTCTGCAACATTCGTCACATTGGTAATTTCTCTATGCTAATGAGTGAGCTGGTACCATTTACGCAGACGATGAGTGTTTTGTGTTGCAAATGTTGTAGTGAATGATTTACCTGTCGGTCGAGCCTCCCCCCCCCCCCCCGCACACACACACACGGTTGCATAACTAATAATTCCGACAGGTACAAAAACTCGGGCCTTGTGCCAGTCTCGAATTCTTTCAATGTCCATCGGCTTTGCCTTACTCGCATGTTGTGGTGACGTCATAGGTATTCGCTCTGTCTCTCTCTCTCTCTCTCTCCTTCTCCTTTTTTCCCCTCCCTCCTCCTCCGTGTGAGTCAGCCGTTTCTGGTAGCCTTACTTCCCCCTCCCCAGCCCCACCCCCTCCCCTTTACTCTCTCTCTCTCTCTCCCTCTCCTCCTCCTCTCGCTGTTCCCTCACCCCCCCCCCCCCCCTTGCTCGCGCTGCTCCTCCCCCTCCCCTTCCTCTCCCCGTCCCCCCCCCCCCCGGTCCCCCTGGCGCGGATGTTGGCATGGTGGCTCCCGCGTCGCCTCGGGGGCAATATAGCCACGTGCCACCTGGGCATCCCACTCAGTTCTGGTGTGCCGAGCCGCAGTGAGGTCGTGTGCTTGCCGGCCCTTCCGTTCGTTCGCTCGTTCGCTCGATCTCCTTTCTCGCGTTCAGTTCCACTTCGGGCTCCGTCGGCAAGAGTCCCCGAGGAGCCACAGTTGCCTTCGTGCTATACAGACTCGCGTGCAGTTGTGGCGGTGCTTTTGTTTTGGTGATAAACGTCATAGACGAGTGTTAACGTCGAGTGAAAAACGTTTTGTTGATTTTTTTTTCTCGTGCTTTTTGACATCGGCCGTTTGATCGTGACCTTTGGCCGTGCTGTGCCACAGAGACGATGGCCAACTCCACAGCGGAGTGTGGGCGGGAAGGGTGCAGTGTAAGCGAGTGTAGTGGAGGTGTTGGTTGCGGCTGCGGCAGCAGCGGGTGCGGGCGTGCGAGTCCCAGCGGCCGAGTGGCTCAGTTCAGCAGGCAGCGCCGTGGCGAGCGCACCGCTGCCGCACACCACTCCGCCACCGCCAGCGCGCTCCTCAACAACCACTCGTGCACGAATAATTCCCACCCGGATATTTACACGAAGCTCTACCACCAAGACCAGCGGGCCGAGAGCAGTGCAGAGGAGCCTGAGGGCGGCTCAGCAGACAAGAGCGAGGCGGGGGCGCAGGGCCAGGAGAGCAGCCCCTCCAGCGCTGAGGGCGGCGGCGCTCAGCACGGGCGCAGGCGACACAGCGGAACGGAGCCCATCGGGGGCGGAGGTGCTCTGGCGCGCCACGTGTGGTCACACCAGAGGATCGCTCGCTCCCTCTCTCGGGAGGGCTTCTTCCCGACGCCCAACGAGCACCACCCTGCGCTCGTCAGGCCCCTGGCGGCCCTCGGCGACCTCTCGGCAGCGCACCCTGACCTGCCAGCGCGCCTGCACCACCTGGCGGCCCTGCTCTCCGCTCACCCCAACGCCCAGCAGCGCCAGAACCCCAGTGTCCCTCCCGTGCTGAGCCCTGCCGACGCTGCCCTCTTGGCGGCTCTGGCACGACTGCCCCTGCCCCAGGCGGGCACGCAGGCCCTGTCGCGCCCGGCCGCGCCTCCCACAGCCAGCGCCTCGGCCCCCACGACGCCCGAGAGCGCGGGCACGGCCAGGTGGCCCTCCATCTCGTCCCTGAACACCAACGCGGAGCTCGAGGACACTAGCGCCCCCACGTGGCCCTCCAGGACCTCGTCCTTGGTCTCGTTCGCGTCGCTCCCGGACGACGAGTCCGACGACTCCTCCACCGACGAGGAGGAGTACGGCGAGGACATCATGGCGGGCGGCGACCTGGTGGCGCCGCAGCCCCACTACGACCACCATGCCTATCACATCTACTACGGTAAGGGCGGCGTGTTTCGGTGCAGGCCGTTTACGTGCGGCGGGGCCGTGGGTGCGTGTGTATGTGCAGTGTTGTACCGACACACGCCACCGGTAGTGGGGGAGGGGGCGAGGGAGGGAAGCAGGCAGGCAGCGCAGTCCTCACTTTGAAGGTCAGCCTTTGTTACCACGCTCCTGCTGCCCTCCACACCTGCTGCCTGCCTGCTTTGGTTCTGTCATCGGCGTGTTCATTCATTCGTGTGTGTGTTCTGGACGATGGGGCCACGCGGTGATGTGCGCGCCTCCGTCCAGCGGTAAATCTAATGGTCCCCCTCCCCCCTTTGCGAAAACACTCAAACATCATCGTGGTTGTCATTAGAGTCGCCGTCACTGCTTCGCGAATCGTGTGCGGTCGTGTAGTCCCGAGCATGCATTGGCTCTCGGCTGAGCGTAGTTTCCACAGCAGCTCTCTCGTTTATTGATTGTAGCGTGGGGTATGCGGGTGTAGAAAGGGATGTAGCGCGGGTGTAGAGTGCAGTTGGTGTAGTAACGTGGTGGGTCAGGGGGCTGTGAGAGCGTGACCACTTCTCCCCCGCCCGCACCCCCGTCCGCCTGCCTACGAGCCTACCTCGCTCGTCGTTTTGCCAGTACATTTTTTCTCTACGTATATAGTTGTAGGGTACGTTAAAGAAAAAGAAACGAGAGGTTAGCTTTTAGGAGAGAACCTTCTGGTAAGGGTGTCATTACCAACGTTGTTCACATGGCCTTCAGTTTTTCCCCGAGTCTAATTCAAGGATATTTTTTCGGGGATATTTTAGGCGACCAATCTTTACGGGCAACGAAGGCGTCGCGATCGCCGCCGCGTTCGTTAATACAGGTCCTTGACACGGCCTGCTATCTCTGAAGTGTTGTGTCAACCGGGGGCAGATGGGCCGATAACGGGTGGTTGGCGATTCGCGCGGCAGCTGGGCGGGCTGGTGGTACTCTCGGGGTTTGTTTTTCACACGGCCCGGCCTAAGTTTAGCATATCGATTGGTCCTTCGATTAGGAAGGGTCATTACGGCGTGATAAGGAAGCCAGAGGTTAGAGGAAGAGTGCGTGTCGTGCCCTTCTCGCTCCTATGGTCGGGCCGCTCCCCTCCCCTCCCCTCCCTCCCCCCTTCACCACCAGCTGGGCCACAGTCAGCTGATTGGACTGACGTCATCGTTCGCTTCCACACTCCGCTGAGTATGCAACCTTTTAGATCGGACAGGCTGGCGTGGATGCTTGTTATTTAGCCTGTTGTTATTTATAGCTAAACTTGTTTTTGTTTCCACGATGGGATTTATAAAGTCTGATTAAACGTCAATGGAGAAGAGAACAGGTAGGTCTTGGGGATGGATGTTGGCGGGAGAAATACCTCTGGGCGTGTAATGGTAGTTTAGGTTTCCGGCGCGGGTTTCCGGCGAGCGGGCGCCTGGGTGGGGCGGGTGTTCCTCATGTAAGGTTTCCGGCGGGTGTAGGAAAGGGGATATCCGTCGTCATACGCACATGCTCCTCCTCCTCCTCCTGTATCACTTGCACGTATCACTTCTACCGCCGGCGGACCTTCCTGTGGCAGGAGGGAAGGAAGGCAGGGGTCTGGGGGAAGGGGGGGAAGGGCAGAGGTGCGACGGCAAATCACGGTGGTGGTCCGGAGGTTTAATGAGGGCGCTGGAGATGCTTCCCTGGCAATTAAGACTGTGGGAATCGCCGAGACAAAGAAGCGATGCGCTCGGTTGTTGGCGGCAGGAGGCAGGTTCCCCCCGGGTCCTTTTTTTACCCCGGGGAGGTTGTGTAGTCTCTTCGTGGCGACTTGGGGTTTTCGTTTTCCACTGGGGTCTCTCTCTCTCTCTCTCTCTCTCTCTCTCTCTCTCTCTCTCTCTCTCTCTCTCTCTCTCTCTCTCTCTCTCTCTCTCTCTCTCTCTCTCTCTCTCATTCTTCCTTTATTTGTTTCTCTCTCATTCTTTTCCTACAAAGATCTTTGTTGCTTTGTCGATGCCAGTTCTTCAAACCGAACACCGAGTGGTGTGGCCGAGTACTGTGAATTCCGTTTTGAATGACGTCTGCCGCATCCGGGACTCGTTCTACCTACCTGCCTGCCTGCCGCTCTAGGCCGTCAGCCGGGGCAACCCTATCATCTTCCTTCGAGCGCGCACGGAGCGTTTCCCTTTGTATCGCGACCGAGCCCAATGCGCGGCGGGGCTTTGTTTTCGAATAAGGGATTACACGCTCACTTTTGAGGCGTGGAATGTCGAGTGGGACATTTCTGTTGATGAGTTCAGCGTGTTTGAGTGTTGTTTACTCGCGTCATGTTGGGGCTGGTTCATCGTGGTGAGGCTAGAAGCACATCGCGACCCTGGCCTTGACTGTTACATGCTCCCTCCCCCACCTCCCCTGCCCTCCCCTCCTCCCTTCCCACCCTCGCCCTCACCCTCTCCCTCTTCCTCCATCCTAACTCGCCATTCCTGTACTTCTGGACATCTCATTCTACGTTGTGTAGATTGTACACCTTAGTCTGTGAAATGGCGGAAGCGTCACCAACTCGTTAACATCGCGGTGGTTGTATGATTGCACATGTTTTTGACATTTCCGATTAGTTTTATTCTCAAATTCTCACGTTAACGGAGCGTAGGGCTCATTATCTACACATTTCCCCCCCATTTCAGTCTCGCCCTTAAGTCCTTGAGTCGTGAATGTACAGTATGCATACACAGCTGATTTCATGGGGTTCGGAGCCATTGTTCGGTGTTTTTGAAGGTCGGGTGAAATAGCCAGATGGTTTATGGTGTCGCGCAAAAATGGTTGCAAATAACAGATTGCAAGGACAGATCTCATTGCATTGCTTCACTTGGTGTGACAGGTGTTATTACGATACAGTTCCTTTCAAGGGGAGTCATGCACACACAAATAAATAAATTAATAAATAGATAAGGTAATCACATCGTGACATTCTTTTATCGCATAAAATTAACGTATTCTTTCCTTCTTCCTCAGGTGGTATGAAGTCAGTGGGTCGGGGAGAGGGCGGGTCTCTACAACCTCGCCTGACCCGGGAGCTAGCCATGTCCCCCGACTACACCAGACCCAAACGGCTGGACCTCCTCCTCGACATGCCTCCCGTCCCTCGAGATACGTCTCTCAAGCACGCGTGGAATGCAGATGATAGGTCGCTTAACATCTTTGTCAAGGTTGGTACTCCTCCGTTTAAAAGTTTCCCTTCCTCCCCGTTGCTTTCGTTTGTTTGGGGTTAATCATGCTAATGATATATTGGGGTCATATAAATTGTTGTGTGATAGCCTCTGTTACTTTGTCAGTGGGAATGAAATCGGATGATGGGTTTTAATACCTGGTCTCACGTTCACAGGAGGATGACAAGATGACGTTTCACCGGCATCCAGTAGCCCAGAGTACAGACTGTATTCGAGGGCGAGTAGGATACACGAGGGGCCTTCATGTGTGGGAGATCAACTGGTCCACCCGGCAACGTGGGACTCACGCAGTAGTTGGAGTAGCAACAGCAGAAGCTCCTTTACATTCTCAAGGCTACCAGGTATGTTGGGTCACTGCCATTTTTTAAGTAAGGACTTGATGTTTTGGTAGTTTATGTTTTAGGAGTTTGTGGGGATGAATTCAGATATGTTGTTTATATTATATATCTCAGCAGGATTTATGATGTTTTTTGTGTGGTGTAATGAGATGGGAATATAAGACCTTAGGGGGTACTAGTTGATATTAATTATGGTATTTTTTATATCTTTATAAGCATTTGCTAACAGAATCCCTCATTTCCAACAGAGTTTGGTGGGCAGCAACGACCAGTCATGGGGCTGGGATTTAGGACGAAATAAGTTGTACCACAATGCTAAGCAGGGCAACTCAGGCATTACATATCCTTCTCTATTAAACAATGACGAGACTTTTGTCGTACCAGATAAATTTTATGGTAAGCATACTTGTTTCTTTTGTAAATTTATTTGTGTGTTTTTTAGAAGTTAAAGTAAGGAAAATGATATACTCTCTCTTAGTTCTGAAGCAAAAGATATGTCTTGACTTGTTTTATATGAATTATATTTTTTTTTCACAGTTGTTCTTGACATGGACGAAGGCACTTTGGCATTTGTTGTGGAAGGCCAGTACTTGGGGGTAGCGTTCCGAGGGTTGAAAGGCAAGAAGCTGTATCCCATTGTCTCGGCTGTGTGGGGTCACTGCGAGATCACGATCAGATACATAGGCGGCCTAGATCGTAAGTTGTTTTGTCCTTTACATATTACATGGTATAATGTTATCTTTTGATCTGATAAAACCACTTGAATTGTTTTACTGATAAGACAATATGTAAATTGTTTGTTTTGGTTCTGAAGTCATAAAGAATATATATAGAATCTGCAACCAGAACCTCTTGAAGCTATTCTTAGCATCAATAATTTTTCTGATTATGAGAAGATAATGTACTTTTCAAACAAATTTTCTAACAGTAGGCATTATTTTTCAGCGGAACCCCTGCCACTGATGGACTTGTGTCGACGTGTGATACGACAGGCGGTTGGAAAACAGCGCCTCTCGCGAATTGAGGAGCTCAATCTTCCACTCTCTATCACGCAGTACCTTTTGTACCACGACCGCAGGTGATAGTCGGAGGCAGCTGGCCCAATTCCTGCAGCCCCTCCACAGCTAGCCATCAGGCCCCCCATCCTCCGCACCTCTGAAGCCCTGCGCCGAGGGAGTCGCTCTGTAGCAAGTTAGAGTGATGGCGGACGAAGTGGGATAAAGCGTCTACAGCATCAGTTGTTTGATAATCAAAACATCCTGTTTTGAAGATGTTTTATAAGAAATAACCTGTGCCATGAGGCATGTTTAGTTTATCAGCATAATTTTATGCTCCAATTTGTTTCCTTATGGAATTTAGCAGGTTTTGAACCAGTGTAGGCAGTTTCATTTAGACGGCCGTAACCACTGGCCTGTGCAACCGTACTGCAGGTAGACGCAGTCAAGTGCATATGCGGGACTCTTAGATGTACGTTTATGTCAGTGTGTGTTAGTGTGGCCAAGAGCCATTGTGATAGACCAGGTCAGATAGGCATGTTGCCCCCACAGCCACCCCACTCAGGTACCCAGCCGGGAATCGTGGCACAGGAGTGAGTCAGTGTTTGTGTTGTGGTGTAACATTGTGACAAAGACAACTAGTGTTTTAGATGAAAAACTTGACCAAATGAGTGAAAAAAGTTTCAAAGAGACTAATGCTGAAACTGAAAGGAAAGTGTGAAAACTTTTTAACCCAGAACCGTGGTGGGTGGCATCCGTCTGACCAGTGAGCCGATTGGTGAAGTGTTCATTGCAGGCCAGCCTTGCATCTCTCCTCACCGCCTCTCTCGCATTTTGTTCTGGAGACATTGTAGCGTAAGGTCGAGAGAGAACTGACGGACCCCAGCAATGCTGCTGGCTGGCTCAAGGGTGACGTGGGAGGTTCTTGTATTGCCCCTAGTCCGTACTCTAAATCTCTGGCTCTGAAATGGATGCTTCACTGTTTTTATGTCTTTTTTACACAATTATTTAATGTGAATTTTTTTGAAAATACTGTATTGTCCATTACCAATATGTGAGATGGCCATTTGGGGGCTCTGTAGACTCCATCATAATCCTAAACAGACTTGGTTGCTGGTTCTCATGAGTTCCTTCTACTTGGTTACCTCATGGCCGGACCTCAACATGGCTGTTGTTCGTCATATAACCATCAACATAGTTGTTGGTGATATATCACGGAGTTCCCTCATTGTATCGTATGCTTAAGTATTTTTTTTTAAAGTGCCATTTGCAGTAAGACTATCTGGTAGGACTGTGTCACGAGCTCAACCAACCAGCATGACATGGCATCAAGATCTACTGTTCTAGTGTGTTATACTGCAACGTCTCTCACCTAGTACGCATCTTTGTACAAAAATATTAAATATTAATATAGAACTTCAATTTTATTCACCTTGTTAAAAAGAAGATTTGCAAGGCAAAGAACTGGAAAGAAATTTGCCAGTAAGAAATCCCTTAGTATTACAATGCATTCCATTTTTGTCAGAACTTGATCACATATTTTATATTCTTGGAGATTATTCTTATGAATTAAGTTAAATTCTTATGGATGTAGGAAGAAGTGGCAAATTGTCAGTATGGATTTTCATAGAATTTGAATATTTTCTAGGGAAAAATCTGGATTTTAGTGATTCATGATCACAGAAATTGTAACTTTCTAGTAAAAGGGATACTACACTTGTATAAATTCCAGTCTCTTATTAAGATTCCTTTTTCTGATAATCTTAAAATACTATAAAACAATATTTGTGAAGAAAGCTTATATATTCTTAGACATATTACTGTTCTCTACATGATAATTATTTCATGGCACCCTAGATAATACAATGACAATTGATGATTGATTGTATATCTTTTAGAAACTGGAAATCATATTAATATTCTTGTGAAATTGAATGATGAAATGGATATTGTTTTATAGAAAAATATCATTGTAAGAAGAATATTAAAGAATCAAGCTAATCATCCAGTAAAAGAAAAAAAAAGTTTTGGAAGTGCACACCAAATGGACAGGCTATGCATGTGTACACGATTCACAATATATGAAAGAATGTCCTGAATAATGATATATGAGCTAAAATATTACACAAATAAAGAAATTGTACACTTTGGAAAAATGAAAATGCTTGCTTGTTGGTGTCATATAAATTAAATCAATGTAATGAAGTATATTTCTTCACACATCCCTCTGACAGAATGTATTACATTTATGTATAGGTATTTATAAACAGTTTATACACAATATATTGTCAAGTTCAGAAAGCAAAAAATACCTAAAATTATTGTAGATAATAGTGAATGATTTCAAATTTATATAATCTTTATTATGATTAATGATATATCACAAAAAATTGGATGGTTAACTTCTGTTGAAAAGTTTCTTGTTAAATTAAAACACAGCCTTGAGATTTTGGTAAAAAATCCAAAAAATATTTTCAAGTGTTTCTGTAAACAAGGACTCTTTGATCATAAACCAATTGAAGTGAAACTTAAAGGTGAATAGAATGAGACCTCTTTCAGGATGGGCTTGAATCTGCATTTATAAGTGAAATAGATGTTACAACAAAGAATAGATATAGGCTTGAATGTACACAGCTTTGCATTACTTTTTATAAAAGAAAAATAGTTCACACCCTTTCATATTTCTCTTCAGGAATTTGCAATTATTATAAGACATACATACTAACAGATAACACAGTGGTTCTCAACCTTCTTAGCCCCATCCACCCCTTTATCCATTTGAGAGAAGTCATTTCTTCCTGCTTGACTGAATAATTTGCATGGAATAATGAAATCTTCATTAATATTTCCATAGTAGTACATGCATAGGTAGATGGAGTTGTACCAATATAGGAGCAACTGTTTTAAACCTGGAAGATATTTTTTGTATATATTCTTCCTTAATTATCAGTCAAGAAATAACTGAGGTATGGTTCATTAAACATTTTTTAAACAGAATGCCATGCATTGTTATCCCAAAATAAACATTTCACTAGAATTTGGTGCTGAAGTTAGTTCAGGAAAATCTTGAAATTCTGGGATACGTGTAGAAGTACTTGAAAGGGCACAACTGGGGTCATTTTCAACCTTCAGTCTACTTCCTTAATCATTATGAAGATAACAATGCACTAACAAAAATAATTTTGCCTAACTACATGTACATTATATATTTTTAAAGGCAATGAAGAAATTATAACAGCAATATGACTTTCTTATTCTATTGCCTTAATTCTCTCCCTGAGGCACACTCGCTGACCCCCAGGTTTAGAACCCCTGGGACAGCATGACACATTGCACAATAGTACCGAAAATTCCTTCAAATAGTAACATTTCATAGAACATTTGAGGTGGGCAAAGGACAAACTCAGATATTTAAAGCAAATCATGATTCTAACACCAAAGAATAGATAAACAAGGCCAATCATGCCAAATATTCACAAGAAAAAAATCTGGGGTAATATGAAAAATGGCCAATAAATAACACTGTTTACTGAGATAAGATTCTATTGTAAGTAAGCACCCACTTCTTATCAGCTGCACTACTGTATAATCCGCAAAACCTGAGGTAAGTGATGTGTTGTCTGGTTATTTGAATGTTGTCTTGCTAAAGTCATCGTATGAATTTTTAGGTGTACAAGCAGGTAGCACACAGTGAAAGTATTTCTGAGCTTACAATATGCTGTCTTAGTACATGCTAAAGGATATGAGTTAAGTTTCCTAAAGAGGATGTCAGTATAGTGAAAAGAATATAAAAGTGAATAGGAATAACTTACTGTTAGATTATCAGATATATAAATGTTATACAAACATCTGAAGTTTGTACGATCAAATTATTCTCTTACCTTTTCAACCTACTTTCCCTTCCCAATAACGAAAAGATACATTACCTATGGACCATCGAGGCATAAAAATATATTTCTATACCTCGTTGACAATAACCTTTCGCAAATACAAATATATTGCAAAAACAGTACGCATACAGATATGTGCATTAATAACGGATTAAGGTCATTTGAGTATATGTCCAAAGTAAATACTCATCACCTGAGAAGCCATCGAGACATAATGACCCCATTTAATTTGTAGTAGATCAGCTCAGAGAAGTGAATTTTAAACGTTTTTCTTTATTTTTATGAGTGGCATCTCCACCAGAGTTTGTAATAAATAAATGAAGAGGGAAATATAATCTGAACAGAAACGGATGCTCCTGAGTACCACGGGAGTAAGGCGCTTCACCTTTGCTAGTAATCAAGGTGGCTACCCACTCTTTTTCCTTCTTCTCCTTCGTAACTTCTGTTATTGATATTCATAATAGAGAAATAATCAGCACCAGCTTCGAATCTATTTCCATTCTCAATCAAATGAACGATCTGTCTCTTTCGACAAGTTTTTTTTTTTTTTTTTTTTTTTTTTATCAGCTGTGGGGCGCACTGGATGAGACCAGCAGCGGAAGTGGACATGAACAAATGGACAAAAAGTGCACTTGACAATAGGGAAATGACGAAAGAGAAGATAGGCGTGGTGTGTGGCAAAATCGTTTACAATGAACAATTGAGTGCACAGTACAAAATGGCTTATGTTTAAAACTCGCCCTTTCATGGAACAAATATATATTTTTTCTATTTTTAAGGAAGGGAAGGAGGGGTACTTCCCGCAGAGTATTTTTATTATCATTTCAGAGATATTTTCGAAACATTTTTGGGCAATCTGCATCACTCTTCTGCTAAGCGATGCTTTAGATATGGCATAATAAGATTTACAGTCATAGTTTGAGTACGGAAAAAATATACTATTCTAATATTCAAAGATTGTATACACTCATAATATCAGCCGCTTTTTTTTTTTTTTTTTTTTTTACCAATCTTAGCACAGTTACATTTACATCATTACCAAAACTATTCACATGTTCATGAAAATAGTACATTGCTCTCATGGAGCCCAGTTAATCACGGCAGACTCCCTAGATATGCTACTGGGAACAAGGTATTGTACAGTATCCCCAACGAAATACCACATTTTCTGTCATAATTTAGGGGTAACCTAGAAATTTATGGCATAAATGAAATGTCGAAAGGAAAAATTGCCAGAGATGTGGCGTGAATCTGGATTAGGAACATTTACTGTCACTTTTCATGACAGGATGGTCGCAAGTGACAAATGAATAAATAAGTGCAGAGAGAGAGAGAGAGAGAGAGAGAGAGAGAGAGAGAGAGAGAGAGAGAGAGAGAGAGAGAGAGAGAGAGAGAGAGAGAGAGAGAGAGAGAGAGAGAGAGAGAGAGAGAGAGAGAGAGAGAGAAGAAAGAAAGGAAGAACTATCTAGCAAGCTAGCTAGATGGACTGCATGGACTGGATACTGAGCAGATCTATATCTAGTCACAATGGAGCTACTCTGTGCAATATCAAGGTTACTGGCCTTGTCTTTGCTAATGATGTTGCTATTCTATGAGTCTTTGGAAATCCTAGTGGTGGCTCTCGAATCATTTAACATTGGAACGAAACCTCTGGGTCTAGAGGTCTCTTGGACCAAGACCGAGATCCGGGTCTTTCGGGACTTGCAAGGAGTATCTGGAGAGGCCGGTACCTCTGCAGAAGGACCAAGCTACGTGTTTTCAAGGCCCTGATAATGCCGGTTTTATTACACGTTAGTGAAACCTGGACTTTATCCTGTGCCTTGGAGTCTTGTCTTGATGCCTTTTGTAATAGGTCCTGCTGGTGGGACCACGTGTCCAGCCAACGGTTACACCGTGAGACTGGCACAGGACCTTTTACTTGTATAATCCGTGATCGCCAACTCTAGCTATACAGCCACCTTGCTCGCTTCCCAAAGGATGATCTTGCCCACCAGGTTGTCCCTGTACGAGGCAACCTAGGACAGATCAATCAAACCTGTCGTGAGGAGCTCGAAATGGGTCGAGTCCCTACCTAGCGGCTCTCCGCGAGGGATCCTCGTAGGTGGAAACGAAGGGTGGATGCGGGTATGCGCCCCCGTCAGCGTTAGCTTCCAATAGTTATGATATTTTCGCAAGTAAATGTTATCCAAATTATGCACATGAGAGTTATTTCTGTAAATTTTGCAAGTTCAAGATTCTCGTCTTCGTAAAGTGGATCTCTGGTTTTCTCAGGCAATTACAGGTATTATTCATATCAAAATTGCCACATGTCATGCTAGAATTGCCACATGCTCTGTCACCTGCCAGAATTACCACATACTAAAATTACATGTCAGCATTACCACACGTCATGCCCCATGTCAAAATTACCACATGTCTTGCCACATGTCAGAATTACAATATGTCACGCCTGCATGTCAGAACTGCCACATATCATCCTGAAAATGACGATAGCCATGATGATGATGATGATAGTAATGATATCGATGAAAAAGATATATAGACAACAAAAACACCACCAATGACAGCGATCAACCTTTTTGCCAACTATATCACATACATGGCAATATAAAAAAGAAAATAATTTAACAAAAAGATAAATAAAAAACTGCTTAAAATATAAGATAAAATTACAGAAAAGCAAGCCTGATAAAACAAAAGAACACCACAGTCGCCAATCGTGATGTTCTTTTGTTTTGCTTTTTGTTGACTG